>NC_091285.1:7684221-7904221 GCF_032444005.1 Ranitomeya imitator
TCCCCTCCTGTACATTACTCCCCGGTCACCACCTCCCGTCCTGTACATTACTCCCCGGTCACCACCTCCTGTCCTGTACATTACTCCCCGGTCACCACCTCCTGTCCTGTACATTACTCCCCGGTCACCACCTCCTGTCCTGTACATTACTCTCCGGTCACCACCTCCCGTCCTGTACATTACTCCCCGGTCACCACCTCCCGTCCTGCACATTACTCCCCGGTCACCACCTCCTGTCCTGTACATTATTCCCCGGTCACCACCTCCTGTCCTGTACATTATTCCCCGGTCACCACCTCCTGTCCTGTACATTACTCCCCGGTCACCACCTCCTGTCCTGTACATTATTCCCTGGTCACCACCTCCTGTCCTGTACATTATTCCCCGGTCACCACCTCCTGTCCTGTACATTACTCCCCGGTCACCACCTCCTGTCCTGTACATTACTCCCCGGTCACCCACCTCCTGTCCCGTACATTACTCCCCGGTCACCACCTCCTGTCCTGTACATTACTCCCCGGTCACCACCTCCCGTCCTGTACATTATTCTCCGGTCACCACCTCCTGTCCTGTACATTATTCCCCGGTCACCACCTCCTGTCCTGTACATTATTCCCCGGTCACCACCTACTGCCCTGTACATTACTCCCCGGTCACCACCTCCTGTCCTGTACATTACTCCCCGGTCACCACATCCTGTCCTGTACATTACTCCCCGGTCACCACCTCCTGTCCTGTAAATTACTCCCCGGTCACCACCACCTGTCCTGTACATTACTCCCCGGTCACCACCTCCTGTCCTGTACATTACTCCCCGGTCACCATCTCCTGTCCTGTACATTACTCCCCGGTCACCACCTCCTGTCCTGTACATTATTCCCCGGTCACCACCTACTGCCCTGTACATTACTCCCCGGTCACCACCTCCTGTCCTGTACATTACTCCCCGGTCACCACATCCTGTCCTGTACATTACTCCCCGGTCACCACCTCCTGTCCTGTAAATTACTCCCCGGTCACCACCACCTGTCCTGTACATTACTCCCCGGTCACCACCTCCTGTCCTGTACATTACTCCCCGGTCACCACCTCTCGTCCTGTACATTACTCCCCGGTCACCACCTCTCGTCCTGTACATTACTCCCCGGTCACCACCTCCCGTCCTGTACATTATTCCCCGGTCACCACCTCCTGTCCTGTACATTATTCCCCGGTCACCACCTCCTGCCCTGTACATTACTCCCCGGTCACCACCTCCTGTCCTGTACATTACTCCCCGGTCACCACCTCCTGTCCTGTACATTACTCCCCGGTCACCACTTCCTGTCCTGTACATTACTCCCCGGTCACCACCTCCTGTCCTGTACATTACTCCCCGGTCACCACCTCCCGTCCTGTACATTACTCCCCGATCACCACCTCCCGTCCTGTACATTACTCCCCGGTCACCCACCTCCAGCACTTTCCCTGCAGATATTCTTTACAAAGGTGCAGCTTGTCGCACTTCTCCTCCCATGCACTCTTCAGATATTTTGGACAAATCCTCACTGGGCTTCGGGCCAGAACAAGATCTCCAACCACTGGAAACTTCTGGGGTTCATTCTTTAGTATTTGCTCAATTTGTTCACTGGAACATTCCAAGAATATGGGCAGCAGAATCCTGTTGAGCCGACCCCCATGTAAGCAAAGTAACTTGGTCATGGAAGCAATGACTGACGCATCCGACATGGCCCCATGGGTCATTATGTGGCCTCTCTCATTGAATGGAGAATATGAACTGTCTGTGCCGGTAATTACTTCTACTATTTCTTGAAAAGGAGGAACTTTCTTAGCTCAGATGAATAAATGAAACTGAAATTGAAGGACCCATCTCTTAGAACACAGAACTGGGTGGGACCACTTTTCTTCGTGCCTAAGGCATTGTAAGCAAAATGCATGAACTTCAGCACAATAGTTATTGGTGCAACTTTTCTAACTAACTCCCAGTGATCCAATCGTTAATTATGCCTTAGCCCATAACACCTTGTGATGAGCCTGCACCTCGCCTCCCCGCCTGACGTCACTTGTACGTCAGATGGATCAAAGAATTTCACCAATGTGACATTCAGCATACCCGAGTAACACGTAAGGTTAGCTTGGTACAATTTTACACAGACGACCCCTGTTCACATGGGCCCAGGGATGTACCAGGAGTGAGAGGACGTGGCCCACATAGTCACTGACATGGCACTACACTCGCTCACAACCCTGAGAGGCTGAGAAGATCTTTTCACTAACACCAGTGAAACAGAGTGCTGCCAGCCTGTTAGGACTGCCACCAGTTTCTCTTTTGATATTGAGCCCCGTCCATTAACGGGATTATATCAGGCCAGAAACGAACCCAGGTATCATGGAAAGTTAAGCTGAGAAACAGTCGTGTGAATTTGTGGATCGAGGTAAAAAAGAGAAATCCAAGGTTAAATTATATATTTAAAAACGCATGACCCGCACCTCCAAAAATCATACAATGATCTAAAGTCGCTAGGCAAAATTATATAGAACTGAACATGAGGTTCTTAGTTTAACATTCTGATCAATCTGTATGAAGGCCACTGCCACGTCACGGCAAACCTCGCAGTGGGTGTTACCGCGAGTGGAGTCGCGTGATGACCACCACCACAGCCGCAATGCACAAGCAGGGCAGACGGCTCGTGTCTTCAGACCGCACCACCCCATCAGCAGAAAATCGCAGCAACAATTGCCGCTACACAGCACCAACCCTAAATGAAGGAAGCTTCCATCGCCCACACGGAGCAAAGCCGAGTGCTAACCCTAGTCGCAGCAGCAAGACAGATAGCCTGGTGCCCCACAGCACCCATGCTGCAAAATAGAGTCCCCATGACTCCAGACAGTGCCGCACTGCTGTTGTTTTGTGCTGGTGGGGCGGCATGGTCTGGAGTCATGGGGACTCAGTCTTGCAGCATGGGAGTTGTGAGGCATCAGGCCGTCTGCCCTGCTGTTGCAGTGCCTCTGTGGCGGTGGTCGGCGAGCAGCTCCGCTCCATTGGGGCAATACAGACTCCGCCATGCACACAGAGAGGAGGTGGCGACAAGCGTAGGAAGATGACAGTCCATTCAGGTACAAGACCAGGTGACCCGAGGGTCACAATTTGGCTTCTCCAAACATCTCCATGGAGCCAGGCGACTGGCGTGTACCAATCCTGGCTTTCTGCAAACATATCCATGGTTCAGCGATGGTAAATGGAGCAGATCTGTATTCTTCCAACCGGGGCCAAGGTCCCCTAGGTTGTTTCCTGTAGAATGATAGATCCATATTCCTCGTGATGGAGCGATGATGTATTGGCAGTAGTACTGTAGGGTTCCCTGGATGTTTTGATGTCTTGGCAGAACCTCTGGTTATCTGTCTCTCTGTCCCTCTGAACACAGGCAGATCCTTCTTTTTTATAGGTCACAACTTTTCATTTATGCATTCCACCACAGGCTTGGGGGAAGGTGGAAGGAGGCCATCCCTCACTGCTGGAATGTTCAAAAAACATGCATAGATTGTCCTTCATATTGCAGAGCACGAATGGGTCATCAACATATTAACAAACATTCAAACATTGTGGTTTTGTTTCCCAAAGATAGTAGAACAATCCTAGGACAAGTTAATCAACAGCCAGTCAGCAAATAGTAGCCACTAAACAATAAATCAATGACAATAAGGGTAAACAGTCATTCTCACATGAACTCTAGCTCGTGTCCATGGGCCTACTGAAGCAATTATCGTCTGGTTAATTAAGATATAATGCTGCATCTTCACATGCATGATGTATGATTAGGATGTATAACATTTCCATAACTCCTTATGGAATCAGGTTCCTGAAATGCTATTTGGCAGCTTCAGCGTATTGCACGCAAGCCTTTGTCCTGCTCTGAGCTGACTCAAGGCATGAGATCTTTCACTTGTAGACTAGTCTTTGGAGGCTTGATACCCCCATTGAGCTAGGTGCCAGCTTTCTCCTTGAATCTTGGAGAATATTTGACTTTCTGCTGAGTCCCTGCTGGACATAAGAAAGAGGGTATTATAATCCCTGGTCAAAAAAGATGCAAATGATTGGCATGAAGTTATATCTCCAATATTCATCACACACCTAATTACTGTCAGTAAATAAGACACATGACTTCTTGAAACTTTGGTAAACTGGCCACAGCAGCCTTTAATTAAATTAAACCCGGAGTGGCCCCAGCATTGGCAACCCCACAACCATAATCCATTTTCTAACTATCTAATGTCATAGGTTTACCGCAACAGAGAGGAGCCAGACAACTGCAGTGTCTGATTTCTCCTACTCCTGCAGTGTATAGAAGCACTTCACCTTCATATTAAACAGTGTAAATATCTTTTAGCAGTGCAGGGGTTAATCTGCTCAGTTGAGATTTCCTGGAAACTTTCCTGTAATAAGGCCCTCAACTGTGCACTGTTAGCCACTCCCATCTCTTGTATAATCTGGGCCCTTACTAGCACTCATTGTCAGAGATAACTTATGCTGCATTTCTGGAGGTTGGTGGTTGTTATTGGAGAAGGCATTTGGTGGATTTATCTGTGACTGTTGCTAGGTTTTAAGTGTGTGATAATTCCATTTCTTTTCCTAATTTGGCTTAACCTCATCCTGCGCTCTCCGCTGCATTCCTCTGTTGTCTGTGTAAGTATATTTGTAGGTTTGGTAATTTTTGTTATTTCTGTTTGTATTACCTATTTAGTCTGGTTGGTGTATTACGGTGTACTACTACTCCCCTCTTCCCTGGATGGGGGAAGGGTACAGACTGATGGCGGATTCAAGAGCTAAGGCAAGGTACATGGCCCTGGTGTCTTCACCATCAGAAGTAATCCGGGAAACAGGGTGAGGTATGTTGCCGTAGCGTTAGGGAAAGGGAAGGAGTCCCTGGTCCTGGGACTCCTGACAACAGAGTAGTAACATTACCACTGACCTAAACCGTTTTATGATCCATTATGGATCCTATCACTGCTCTGACAGGGCAACTGCAGCTACTCAGCCTGGAGGTGGCAGATCTACGCACTGTCATTTTACAGCAGCCTAGCACATCAGGTTTGGGGACCGTGACTCCCAGGCAACCCTTAGTGGAGCCCAAGTTCGCTTTTCCTGACAGATTCTCTGGAGGATGTGACAAGTTTGTTGTTTTCAGGGAGGCTTGTAAACCGTACTTCAGATTATGTCCTTGTTCCTCAGTAACCGAGGAGCAACGTGTGGGGGTAATAATCTCGCTCCTTCATGGTGACTCCCAAGCATGAGCTTTCTCTCTCCCATCTGATTCCCAGTCTCTCCAGACAGTGGAGAAATGTTTTCTGGCTCTGAGTCTCATATACGATGACCTCGACCATTTCTCCTTGGTTGAGTCAACACTATCTCAGCTTTAGCATGGAGATGGGCTCAAGGTTGAGCATTTCTCTGAGTTTTGGAGGTGGTCCACTGACACTAAGTGGAATGACCCTGCGTTCCACAGCCAGTTCTGTGAAGGACTATCAGTAAGGGGAAAGATGCCTTAGCTCTTTATGAGACTCCAGTTTCCCTTGAGGCAGCCATGTCTCTGGATATTCGGGTGGATCGTCATCTTCGCCAGAGACATAAAGAGACACCCCAATGTGCGAGAGGTCTGGGGCTAAGGGAAACCTGGTCTGAGTCATCTGAGGAACCTATGCATTTGGGTGGGGCAACTCGTTCTGGAAAGCAGTCTGTTGTTCGGTGCAAAAGGGGAGTATGTATTACTGAGGTAGAAAGGGCCATTTTGTGGGCACATATCCTTCCCTATCTCACTGTAAACAGCCGCTGGAAAACTAAGGAGCCCGAGTTGCAGAGATGTTAGTAACTCGGGTGTACATGTAAGAGGGTGAACTGTAACAACATCAGGAGAGCATTAGGACCCTGCTGTTTCTACATGTCTGTGCTGAGGAAAAAAAAAGCAGGAAAGTGTGTGTGTTGGGGTGTGGGGTCTAGTCTCTGCTGTATAGAATGCTGAGATGTGATGCTGGAGAAGCAGAGAGACTGCCATGTGAGACGCAGCTAGAGGCAGCTGCTCAGAAGTGAGAAGCCCGGACTCTCAGCTAGGGTTGAGCGAAACTGACCGGACATTTTCATAAATCGCCGACTTTTGGCAAAGTCGGGTTTCGTGAAACCCGACCCGATCCCACTGTGGGATCGGCCATGAGGTCTGCGATCTGCGCGCCAAAGTCGCGTTTCGTATGATGCTTTAAGAGCCATTTCTCAGCCAATGAAGGCGCACGCAGAGTGTGGGCAACGTGATGACATAGGTCTCGGTCCCCACCATCTTAGAGAAGGACATGGCAGTAATTGGCTTGCTTTCTGCGGCATCACAGGGGCTACAAAGGGGCGTGCACGCCGACCGCCATCTTACTTCTGCCGATCTGAGCATAGGGAGAGGTTGCTGCACCTTCGTCAGAAGCAGGGATAGCGTTAGGCAGGGAATATTAACCCCCAAACTGCTTGTGCTGTAGCGATTTCCACTGTCCAACACCACCTTTTCTTTGCAGGGACAGTGGAGGTTTTTTTTTGGTGCATTAGCTCTGTAGCTTAGGCTGCCTTATAAGGCTCCCTGATAGCTGCATTGCTGTGTGTACGCCGCTGTGCAAACCAACTGCTTTTTTCAAAGCAAAAATCCTGTTGCTTCTTTCTGCACAGTTCTCTTGTTTCTTTGTCCACACTCTTTTTGTGTGCAGCAGTCCTTTTTATTGCTGCCATACTTGTCCTTTGATCATTGTTGGGAGATTGAAATTCTACTATAGCCCTTGTATTTTTTTTTATATCCGGCAGCCACGTTCTGCTTTGTACAGTGTGTGTAGTTTAACACACAGGGCCTGTTTATTCCTGCAGTCTCCCACAAAAACAAAAAAAAGGCTGCTTTAAATTGCCACTAAGTGGATTAACGTGAGTTCTGTTTGGCGTATATCTGCCAGCAACGTTCTACCTTGTCCATTGTGTGGTCTAATACACAGGGCCTGTTATTTCCTGCAGTCTCCCCCCAACAAAAAAAAGGGAGCTTTAAATTGCCATGAAGTGGATCTACGTGAGTTCTGTTTGGCGTATATCTGCTAGCCACGTTCTGCCTTGTACATTGTGTCGTGTAATACACAGGGCCTGTTTTTTCCTGCTGTCTTCCCGCCAAAAAAAGGAAGATATAAATTCTCCAATAGTTAATATACACCTTCTACCTTGTTTAACATATAACGGTTGTTATTTTGGTAACATTTCAGCAAAAATGAGGAAGTCTGGTGGAAGAGGCCGTGGGCGGTGGTTGCCAACTGGTAATCATGGTGGGTGTGGTAGTGGAGCATCTGGTGGTACTGGGAAAAGCAAGATAGCACCAAAGGCTCGAGGTGTAGAGGCAGCGTCATCGTCTGGCTACACAAGGCCTCGAAGGCTCCCTTATCTGGGAGGAGGAAAACAGCTTTTAAAGCCGGAGCAGCAGGAACAAGTTTTGGCTTTCCTTGCTGACTCAGCCTCCAGCTCTTTCACCTCCTCTTCAGAAGCTTCAAAATCTAAAACCAGCGAGTCGCCAGTGGATGCTCCATGTCCGGAAAAAGTTGCTTCCTTGTGTCCTTCACCCAAAACAAAAGTGAAGGATGCGTCAGGCGACACTACAGGTTACTCCATGGAGCTCTTTACACATACCGTGCCTGGGTTAGAAAGGGAAATTGTTAGCTGCCCATTACAAGAAGAATCGGACATGGAGTGCACAGATGCACAGCCACAGCTAGATTATAATGCTGTTCCATTGACTCAGATCACTACATTGCCCTCGCAGTGTACTGAGCCAGAATCTGACCCTGATGAGACTATGGTGCCCCGTCCCGAATGCTATAGCACCTTACACGGTGACACAGAGGAAGGTGCACATGACATTGAAGAGGAGGTGATAGATGACCCAGTTGTTGACCCAGATTGGCAGCCATTGGGGGAAGAGGGTGCCGCAGCCTGTAGCTCAGAAGCGGAGGCGGATGATCTGCAGCAGCCATCTACATCGCAAAAGTTGTCATCTGGCAGGCCCGTATCAGGCCAAAAACGTTTGTCAAAAACCACAACAGGTGTAGTACAGCATTGCAATCCGGTGGCAGTAGCACGGCGTGCAAAACCTGAAAAGGTATTCCATAGTAGGAAGAGTGCAGTGTGGCAATTTTTTAACCAAGATCCGAATGATCAGTGCAAAGTTATATGTAAGAAATGATCCAAGACCTTTAGCAGACAGCAGAATGTTCTAAATTTAAATACAACGTGCATGCGTAGACATTTAACCAGCATGCACTTGGAAGCATGGACTAACTACCAAACGTCCCGTACCGTTGCTGCACCTGCTCATATTGAAGCTAGTCAGCAACGCAACATTGCTTCTCTCGCTGGATTCCCACCGGTTATGACACCACCAACAGCAAATGTGGAGGTATTGTCGCACAGCCAAAACAGTCAGGGAATCGCAAGGTTCTTGGTAGGAAACACTGTCGGTAGGCCAACATCAAGATTACCATCGCCAAGCTTCTCTCAATCTGCCATGTCCACCACCACCCCGCTAGTTCCATCATATGCAGCTCTCCAGTCCAGCTCAGCCTACAAGAGACTCTCGATAGGAAAAGAAAGTACTCTTCCTCTCATCCGCGTACACAGGTTTGAACAGCTACATTGCTGTAATGTCTATTGTCTGTACAAGTCCCCTCTATAATTTGTAAAGCACTGCGGAATATGTTGGCGCTATATAAATAAAAATTATTATTATATTGCTCGACTAATCTCGCTAGAGATGATGCTCTACCGTTTGGTTGAAAGCGAAGCTTTCAAAGCCCTGATGGCCTACGCAGTACCACGCTATGACCTACCCAATTGACACTTCTTTGCGAGAAAAGCCATCCCAGCACTACACCAACATGTCAAAGACCGCATTGTCCATGCACTCTGGCAATCAGTCAGTAGAAAGGCGCACCTCACAACTGATGCATGGACCAGTAGGCATGGCCAGGGACGTTACGTGTCCATTACCGCACACTGGGTTAATGTGGTGGATGCAGGGTCCACAGGGGACAACAATACTGGCACAGTTCTGCCTAGCCCACGGTCTAGGAAACAGTTGGCTGTAGGCGTTCACCACCCCTCCTCCTCCAGAAGCGAAAGACCGTCCACAGAGCGCAGTCGCACGACCACTCCATCCGCAGCTGTCAGTGTTGCACACGAGGTGTCCCATTATGGAACAGCTAGTGGTAAGCGTCAGCAGGCTGTGCTGCAAATGAAGTGTTTGGGTGACAACAGACACACCGCGGACGTACTGGCCGAGTACTTGCAGCAAGAAACTGAGTCATGGCTGGGCAGTGTACATCTTGAGGCAGGCAAGGTAGTCAGTGATAACGGAAGGAATTTTATGGCTGCCATAGCCCTTTCAGAACTGAAACACATACCTTGCCTGGCTCACACCTTGAACCTGGTGGTGCAGTGCTTCCTGAAAAATTATCCGGGGTTACCAGCCCTGCCCCTGAAGGTTCGCAGACTTTGCTCCCACATCTGCCGGTCGCCTGAACACTCCAGCCGTATGCTTAACCATCAGCGATCGCTGAATCTTCCCCAGCACCGCCTAATAATCGACGTGGCAACAAGGTGGAACTTCACACTGCACATGCTTCAGAGGCTGTGCGAACAGAGGCGTGCTGTCATGTATTTGTGGGAGGATACACATACACTGGCAGGCACTTGGATGGCAGACATGGAGTTGTCTGGTGTGCAGTGGTCGAAGCTACAAGACCTCTGTCAAGTCCTTCAGTGTTTTGAGGAATGCACACAGCTGGTCAGTGCGGACGACGCCATCATAAGCATGAGCATTCCACTAATGCGTCTGCTAATGCAAAGTTTGATGCACATCAAGGAGCATGCGTCTGCAGCCGAGGAGGAGGGAACCCTTGATGACAGTCAGCCATTGTCTGCTCAGGGAACTTTCCTGGATGAGGTGGTGGACGAAGAGGAGGAGGAGGATGGGGCGGAATATTTATGGGAGGAGAATGCTTCACAGGGGGAAATAGAAACTTGTGGCATTGTAAGGTCAGGTACAGGGTTTTTGCGGGACACAAGTGATGTAGATTTTCAAGAAAGTGCTCCTCAACCCAGCACAAGCAGTGAATTAACACCCCCCTTCTTTGTGTGTTTCTGAATGTGTGTGTAGAAGAGATTTTATTGCTTCTGGCCTGGGAGCAAAGGTATTTTTACGAGGGGGATAGCTGCATAGACAATGGTACCAGCTGAAACTGGTTTGATCTCTCTTTTAAATACATGAGGTTCTTTGTCCTAATATTGCAAGATATTGGGCCAATGATTTAGGCTAGGAAAATAAAAAGTACATATTGTTAACGTCCATCAGCGGATCTGTCAGCCACTGTAAACATGAGCCTCTGACTCCATCAGGTACAAAGTATAGATTTCTCTGGAACTGTGCATCCCAAATAGCACAAATTTGGTCTCATTAGGAAGCCAATTTTAAAATAAGGTGAATGCTGGGTGTGTTATGATTCTGACATGTTCTGGACCGAAAATACACAAATTATAAGAATTGTTGGAGAAAACTATAAGGCCGAGGAGAGAGGAGGGTCTGGGTAAACCAGCCCTGTTGGTGATGTCATGGGCTGCAGTTTATAAGTTTCTGCCAGGCACCAAGCAGTTAGTTTTACCTGAGGAGCCCTGATTGCTAGCCCTGGGACTGGGACCTATGGGAACTCCACCCACTAGCCTGTTTGCCTGCAATATCCTGAACACATGTAAGTGTTAATTTCTCATTTAACCCCTGTTATTTTTATAATTACCTTGTACATATTTTCAATTGTCTCATATTGTAACATATTTATATCACTTTTTATAAACACTGCCTTAAATCTTTTATGGAGTATAATATTTAAAATACTAGATTCATTCTTCTTCTCTAAAACGTACCCTAAGTCTTCTGAAGGGAATTACGCTACTGTTTTGGGTTAGCTTCAAACCCGTTTAAATGAAGCTGGTGGCAGCATACCGTGTTCTGGGTATTTGGGAGTCGTTGTAGCGACGGCGGCGTTGATAATTATTGTTCCTGCCTGAGTGGGAGTAGTTATCGCCTTGCTGCAGCGTGTACAATTGCCAGTACATAGCAGGCAGCCTTTCTGGTGACTAATTACCCTAGGTGCAGTACCTAATCTGACCTGAGGGTAAGGGGGGGGGGGGGGGTGCCAGAGAGCTGCAAGCAGAACAGTAAAGCGGGATATACATAAATTCCTGCAGTTCGTGTTATATGTTATATTGAAGAGCAGTGGGATAACTAGAATAAGCCCCTGCTGTAAACTAAGAGGTCCATAGACTTGTGTGTGTTTTTTTCATCACATTGTAGCAGTGGAGGGATAACTAAGATAAGCCCGCCTGCACATGTGATAGCCGTCTGTTGGCCTAAAGTCACCCCGATCCGTGACGTGGGGGTGACGGTCACGGTGTGAATCATGACAATGGGGCTGCAAGATAGGGCTAAAAATGGGACTACAAGATGGGGCTACAAGATAGGGCTAAAAAATGGGACTACAAGATGGGGCTACAAGATGGGGCTACACAATGGGGCTACACGATGGGGCTACACGATGGGACTACACGATGGGAATACAAGATGGGGCTACAAGATGGGGCTACACAATGGGGCTACAAGAGGGGGCTACATGATGGGGCCACAAAGTGGGGCTACACGATGGGGCTATACAATAGGGCTACAAGATGGGACTACATGATGGGGCCACAAGATGGGGCTACATGATGGGGGCCACAAGATAGGACTACAAGATGGGGCTACAAGATAGGACTACAAGATGGGGCTACAAGATAGGACTACAAGATGGGGCTACAAGATAGGACTACAAGATAGGACTACAAGATGGGGCACAAGATAGGACTACAAGATGGGGCTACAAGATAGGACTACAAGATGGGGCTACAAGATGGGACTACAAGATGGGGCTACAAGATAGGACTACAAGATGGGGCTACAAGAGGGCTACATGAAGGGGCCACAAGATGGGGCTGAACGATAGGGCTACAGAATGGGGCTACAAGATGGGACTACATGATTGAGCCACAAGATGGGGCTATATGATGGGGCCACACGATGGGGCCACACAATGGGGCTACATGATGGGGTTACAAGATGGGGCAACATGATTGGGCTACAAGATGGGACTGCATGATGGGGCCACAAGATAAGGCTATACGATGAGGCCACAAGATGGGGCTACCCAATAGGGCCACATGATGGGGCTACAAGATGAGGCTACACGATGGAGCTACATGATGGAGCTACAAGATGGGGCTACACGATGGAGCTAAAAGATGGGGCTACACGATGGAGCTACAAGATGGGGCTACATGATAGGGCTACACGATGGGGCTACATGATGGAGCTACACGATGGGGCTACATGATGGGGCTACATGATGGGGCTACACCATGGGGCTACATTTCTACCAGATGGGTCTAGGCTTGTTGTCTATGAAAATCTTTACCGCTTACTCTGGTGTGATGTCCTGTGAAATTGATGGATAGGCTTGATGTCCACATGCTCTTATGGGGCTCATGACCACATTGATGTCCACATACAATATACAATATTTTGGTATACGTTTCATTGAATAGACAAGCAATCCATTTGAAATACGAGGTGGTGCGTAGTAATTCCATCATCTTTTCCTGATGTTCGGTACCATTTGAGGTAAAGCCTAATATTAGGTTTTGCAGGATAATGTTTACACAGTGACGTCTAGGACTGAGTTTAGCATCAAGCAATAGACACTGTGTGAGGGCAATAGTGGACCCGTTACATTCTGAATAGTCAGCAGTAGGAAAAGGAAACCATACAGATGTTATCTGGATGCAACTAAAAAAGCTGAAGTTGGGGTAATAGGAAAGGTCAACACAACTGGAAGCCCGAGGTTATTATTTTCCTGTTGAGCCATCTGCTCTTGTAGGAATTGAAGAATATCAGGAGTGACGGGTGCTACTGAGGTCGTGGTCGGCTTTGGTACAAGACTTTCCACTTTGGGTCTCTTCCCTGCTGCCTTGGTGGGTGCATTTCCTCCCGCTTCGCCAGTGTGAGCTTTTATTTTCACTATGCTGAGCATATTCGGTAACAATAGAGCCTTCATCACGGCTTGCGCGTGCTCTTCATTTTCAATGTGCTTGTCATTTGATGCTTCCTAACATTTAGCTTTCCATAATCTTGAGAAATTCTGAAAGCATCACTACGGTCTGCATACCCATTGGCTGTCTTACTCTTTGGTGCCCTACACGGCTAAGTGAGCGCCATGAACTCTACCTCCTGTGTCGACAGATGAGGACGGAGAGATACAGCTTTTATTACCTTATGCTGAATATCCACAGCATATCCAGTGTAGAATCGACCAGCCTTTTGGTATCTGGATCTTCAGCAAACTCAAAACCAGTTTAGCAATGGGATCATTGGAGATGGAATCAAACCCTGCCATTTCCGGTTGCATCAGAGCAACGCAATCATATGTATGCAATTTCCTTTTCTTTTAGAAAATTTAAAAACAATTGACTTTCCACATCTTCCACCACTTTTGAAACCAGTGGCGGCATTAGTGTACTTCACTTGATTTCTACATTTAGGACATGAGAAGGGCACATTGATGTCAAAGTTGCCAGGCCACTGAAATGTGTCCACATTGTAGCTGACTGAGGACAGCATGAACATTGTGTTGAGTGTAAGGCTATGTGCACACGTTCAGGTTTTTTCGCGCATATTTTTGTGCATATGATGCATTTTTGTCCGCAAAAAAAACACATCGCGGTAAAAAAAAAGCAGCATGTTCATTAATTTTGTGGATTTTCTGCATTTTTCCCGCTATTCTATGCATTTGGGAAAAAACGCACAAAAAACGCACCACAAACATGTCAAAAACGCGTCAAAAATGAAAAAAACGCATGCGGATTTTGGGCAGAAATGTCCGTTTTTTGTCAGGAAAATTTCTGCAAGAAATCTTGACGTGTGCACATACCCTAAGTGTAAGCTTGTAATCAAGAAATATTTCTGTCGCCTTTTAAATCAGAAGTGGCTCTGATACAAGATGTTGGTAGGGTTCAGTCTGCCTGATACAACACAGGTCTCTCTCTTCTGTTGGCTGTGTTTAGAGTTATGAACTGAAGTGACATGGCCGTTCATCTCAGTGCTGAATTCATGTACTAATGATGGTCATGGTGCTGTATTCATACACTGATAGCGCTTCTGGTGATGTATTAATCTACTGATGGTGGTTCTGATGCTGTATTCATGTACTAATGGTTATTACGGTGCTATATTCATGTATTGATGGTGGTTCTGATGATGTTGATGATGACTGCTCGGATCCACAAAGAGCGGGAAGTGACCATTACCTCCCCAAATTCCCACAAACCCCCGGGCCCGAATCTTCCTCCCCCCTCATTATCCTATTTCCTACCCCTCTCCCCCCATTGTCATGCAGGCCTCCGCCTACGCCGTGGGGGGAGGGGTTACGGCTTGCTCCGGCCTTTCCTATAACATTCCACCAATACTGATGATTTATTGTACATACATGGATTTATAATTGCATATAGAAAGAAGGTGGTTAGGGGTGGTTAGTTAATTACCATATTGTCTAGCTCCTCTGTTATTGGTTGTGGTGAAATATGTGTATATATATATCTATATGTGTCTAGTGACATATGTCTAGGGTTATATGTGTGACTAGTGATAATGTAACACCTGTCCTGAAGGCAAGTCGCACCTAGGTGTTAATAGGTACTTCCTTGGGACTAGTAGAAATTCTGTCTCCATATCTCACCAGGAGGTCTAGCTAGAGCCAAGAATAAGATAACATTTGGCACCTCTTAGGTCTTGGATGGGAAATGCTAATTGCGGCCTGAGGTGATCTATTCCTGAGAGCCTTTTCACAAGTGTCTCAAAAGAGAAAATAATATATTCATTAGTAGAGCGGCCGTGGCCAATCAGAAAGCCAGCAATTATGATATTAACCTTAGGGGCCGGTCTAGAAACCTGACCTCCAGACCAAAGTTATAAATTTAGGCTGCAGACAGGGAATTGTGTTCACATGTGAGGGCAGCCTGAGAAGCTGATGTGTTCCACCAACTCCATTCACCCCACTCCCTCAGGGAGCAGAAAGCAACTACCAGTTAGATAATTTCTGTAAGTTTTCTCCTGTTTATTTTGATACTGTTTTGCATAAGTTGTATGTCCTTTTATTATCATATTTTTATACCTTTTCTTATTGTAAGCACTGACCCTTTTGTTTTTAAAGTATAAAACTTTAACAAGTTGAACCTTGAATGTTCTAAAAGAATCCATAGCCTAAGATATGTGAGCCTTATGAGTGATAGATATATTTTTATTAGTATTATTATTTCTGGGACTCATTGCCCGTGTATTCGGTGAGTGGTGGCAGCGCGTATGAGCGGGTGTGTGGCCTGGGTCGGTGTGTGATTTATGCTTCCATTACAGCATAGGACAGAGGTTGAATGCTGGACTGAGGGTGGGGAGATAGATTAACCCTTGCAGGCACAACCCCAAGTCACGTGTGAGAGCAGGCACGTGACGAATAAGTGACCCCACGAAGTAGGGATCCGTGACATTGGTTATCTAAATATATATGGAATATTGTGATTAATGCACATATGGATGCTGATTAAGCAACTAAAATGTAGCTTTCTGCATCTTTCGGCATCTTGGACAAAGTTGAGACATCTGATCATCACTTAATACATCTGGTGCTGTTCCGCTTTCTGCTGGAAATCCCCGAACAGTCTGTCTGGCTTATATCAGTTTATGTAAGCCATTTTAAGCAATTGATTATAGTGTATATATGATTATAAAGGAGTATACATGCAAGTGAGATCTATATGATATATATATTTCCATCACAGTTCTTGTGATAGATTTTTGCACTAGTAGTTGTTCTATTGCTTTATTCATGTATTAATGGTAACTATGTGACAGTGGCATTTAACACGTGCCGGCATGGGGTGAGCGTCATTCTCTTTGCTCATCGGCGTGCCTGTGACGTGATCAGGGTTGCTGATGGTTTGTCATCAACAGCCAGGGTCACCTGAAGACCCATGTGCTTGTCATTATGGAGCTCCTTGAAAACCCTGTCTGTGGATGGACTTCAAAGGAGACTGTGATTTTTGCTATATACAGCGATGCTGTGGCATCGCTGTATATAGCAGAAGTGATCTGAGAATCGCATCTATGAGTCCCCTAAGAGAGCTAACAATAACAGTGAAAAGTAAAGGAAAAAGTTTCATAAAATATGAAAAATGTTCAAATCACCCCTCTTTCCCCCATTGAAAAAATAAAGATATTAAAATTGTTGTAAAAAAATACACATATGTGATATCGCCGCGTTCAGAAAAGTCCGATCTATCAAAATATAAAAACAATTAACCTGATCGGTAAATACCATAAGCGAAAAAAAACTCAAGAACATAAAAAAAACACCTTTCCATCTAGTCGAAGGACTAGTACTGTTCAAGGTAAAAAGGGCCACCCGATGCCCACTGTCCTGAAGCTGAAGGGCCCCATTGGCTCTATCTACCACCCCTCTTCCTCTTCTGCTGTGGACTGTGATAGATGTAATGTAATTAAAGTTGTACATTTAGCATTTTAGTAATTTTTCTGCTCTTCTTCATATTCCAGGAGATATTCCGGGTAGATCTGATGCTTCTCGAACACCACAAAGATGGAGGGATCAATGGTGTTGTCCACACAGGAGTCATAGTACTGCGAGCTGCTGCCGGGTCTCAGAGGTGGGCGCTTCATTTGGGGGTTTCCAGTCAAGTAGTCTCCCACCAGCACCCGAGCTATGAACATCGCCCGTGTCCCGCTAGATGTCGATGTGGAGTAGTCATGGGAGTACGAGGCGTCTCGGGCAAAGTAGCTTCCTATGGAGAGAATGACAACAGCTTACAAGATACTCCTGAGTGATGACGTCAGTAATAAATCACACATAACAGATACCTGAGGTGGCCAGTCATGGAGGGAGATATAGCTGTATAAGGCTCAATAGCAAAAGCTTATAGATCACCGCTATAACTGCAAACAAAGTAACTAACCTGGATGTCGGGGCTTCCTCTAGCTTTTAAAGAACAGAGCACAAATGTAAAGGGGTCAGTGTAACGGAGTCTACCAAGCTGGGGTACCTCTTTCAGTACCACCCCGTGTTTCAGGAGGTCCAATCTGCTTTTGCTAGATTCTGAATGAAGGTCGCTGGCAGGAATTTCTTGATTACATGAGATTATATAAAAGCTGACTGCTTCTCCAGGTATTTCCAGTCTAAGAACACCCTTTATTTACAGCACACAGAATATATAACACAGATACACAGGGCAGGCCAATAGGAAAACAGCAGGCCAGACATACATTACAATAGCCGCAGGGGGCCGGAGCCTGACGCTATTTACTGTGGGAATTACAAAGGTGGGGGGAGGTCAGAAAGAGAATATCTTGTCCAGAGGCGCAGCCTGTGGACTGATGCATTTCACATGGAAACTATTATACATACATATACTGCATAACATTCTTGGTGCTGGGGGGTTCTGTAACACGGCTCCCCTTTTCAGCGACGCGACCGGCATACACAGTCTGATCCTGAACGGATCGGTTTGGGGATGACCGAAGTTTATGGGGTTGGTACAAGTTCCGTTTGTCAACTTAGTCCATCGGTGTTACCATTTTGTTTGCCGGGTCTGTAGTGGATGGTGAAGTCCAGAGGTTGTAGCGATAAACTCCACCGCAGTAATCTGGCGTTGTCTCCGGAGACCTGATTAAGCCAGACTAGGGGATTATGGTCCGTTAGGAGGGAAAACTGTCGTCCATACAAATATGGTTGTAACTTTTTGAGTGCCCATACTATTGCCAGGCACTCCTTCTCGATGGCGGCATAGCTCACTTCACGGGGCAGTAGTTTCCGACTCAGGTAAGCTACCGGGTGTTCTTGGCCGTCCGGCCCGACTTGGCTCAGTACTGCCCCCAATCCAAACATAGAAGCGTCTGTGTGAACAAGGAAACGTTTAGTTGGATCGGGTGCGGCCAATACAGGGGTACTGGTGAGGGTGTCCTTTAGCTGGCGGAAGGCTTCCTCACACTCTGGGGTCCAGGTTACCTGGCAGGGTTGGTTCTTACGGGTCAGATCAGTGAGGGGCTTGGCCACGCTGCTGTAATTGGGAACAAATTTCCTGTAATACCCCGCTGTCCCTAGAAACGCCATGACCTGGGTTTTAGTGCGTGGGGTGGGCCATTTGGCTATGGCCTCAATCTTGGCTGGTTCTGGTCTCTGTTTCCCACTTCCCACCCAATGCCCTAAATACTGAACCTCTGCTTTACCCACGTGACACTTGTTTGGGTTCAGGGTGATTCCGGCCTTGTGGATCCTGTCTAATACTGTCTCTAGGTGATTTAGATGCTCTTCCCATGTCGCGCTGTAGATGGCTATGTCATCCAGGTAGGCACAAGCATAGTCCTGGAGACCATCCAGAAGCTGGTCAGCCAGCCTCTGGAAGGTCGCCGGGGCAGTCTTCATCCCGAATGGCATAACTCGAAACTGGAATAAGCCAAACGGGGCGACAAATGCCGACTTGGGAATAGTGTCAGGACTAAGGGGAATCTGCCAGTAGCCTTTGCATAGATCGATGGTGGTCAAATACTTTGCCCCTGCCAGCCGGTCTAACAACTCATCCACACGCGGCATGGGATACGCATCCGTCACTGTTTTCTCATTGAGCTTACAATAGTCTACACAAAACCATGTAGTCCCATCCTTCTTGGGCACTAACACTACGGGGGATGCCCAGGGACTATCTGACTCATCAATGACCCCTAAACGCAACATCTCTTGTATCTCTTGTCGCATCCCCTCTCGTACAGACTCAGGGACGCGGAAGGGGGGTTGTCGCAGGGGGGTCTGATCCTGAGTCTCAACCTTGTGTTGTGCCAGGTGAGTGTACCCGGGTTTCCCCGAAAACCTCCTCTGTCGCTGCCTCAACAACTCCTCCACCTGCTGTCTCTCCCGGGGACCTAAGTCTTCACCCCAGTGTACCTGGTCCCATGTTCTAGACTGAGTCCTCTCCCCTAAGACATCAGGCAAGGGAAGTCCGGCTAAATCCTCTGCTTCAGGTGCACAAATGGCCACTACCTCTTCAGGGCCCTCCCGATAGGGCTTCAGCATATTCACGTGGAACATGCGGATAACCCTGGGGTCGTCACAATCGGCAACATTATAGGTGGTGTCGGCTATTTTCCCCACTACCTGGTAGGCCCCTGCCAAGCAGCTTGGAACTTGTTCTGCCTAGTGGGCTCTAACACCAGGACCTTCTGCCCTATTTCCAAAGTGCGCTCTCTGGCCCTCCGATCGTACCATACCGCTGGGCCACCTGCATGTTCTCACGTACAGCCTGGGTCAGCTCCTGTAGGCGGTCCTGGAATTCCAGCACATAGGGTACAATAGGTACCCCTTCTATGGTGCCCTCCCCTTCCCAGTGTTCTAGCACTAAGTCTAGGGGTCCCCTTACCCGTCTCCCGTATACCAGTTCGAATGGGGAGAACCCCGTGGATTCTTGGGGCACCTCTCGATAGGCAAACAGGAGGTGAGGCAAGAATTTCTCCCATTACCTGTAGGTCCTGGTAAAAGTCCCAATAAGTTGTTTTAACGTCCCATTAAAGCGTTCACACAACCCATTGGTTTGCGGGTGGTACGGGGCGCTTCTAATGGACTTTACGCCGCACAGCTTCCACAGTTGGTTGGTCACCTCTGCTGTAAACCGGGTACCCTGGTCTGAGATAATCTCCCGGGGAAACCCAACCCGTGAGAAAACCTGGAGCAAGGCATCCGCCACCGTCTCTGCCAGTATGTTAGGTAACGCAGCCGCCTCTGGATACCGTGTGGCATAATCTACCACTGTCAATATATACCTTTTCCCTGACGGACTGGGTTTGGCTAACGGCCCTATCAGATCGACCCCTACTCGGCTAAATGGTTCCTCCACAATGGGGAAGGGGCGTAATTTGGCCGTGCATCGATCTCCCCTCTTGCCAATGCGCTGGCAACTGTCACAGGTCTGGCAGTATTGACGGACATTATAGGTTACCCCTGGCCAAAAGAAGTTTTGTGTCAGACGATGCCTGGTGCGACTGACGCCAAAGTGCCTGGCCAAGGGTATGTCATGAGAGATTCGCAGTAACTCCTGCCTATACTTCTTGGGAACTACCAGCTGTCATTTTATAGTGGGGCTCGTCCCTGTGTGGTGCTGCTCTGTGATCCGGTAGAGGAGTCCCTGCTTCCATACAAACTGTTCCCCTTCCAGTACCCCTCTCCCCTCCTGTGCCTTCCCACGATATCCCTCCAATGAAGGATCCTCAAGTAACTCCCTCTTAAATTCATCTGGGGTGGCCCAAGAAATGTGTCTGGCTATGGGAATACGTGTAGGGCTGGGATGTCTTACCTGGGCCTCCTGTGAGTGTGATTCCACCTCCGCAGCTCGAGCTTGTCTCCGGGTGGTCACAGGATATGTCTCAGCCAGAGGGGCAACCGAGAAGGCAGACAACATGGGCCCCAAGTCATTTCCCAGCAAAACGTCTGCAGGCAAATCCTCCATCAAGCCGACCTCAACAAGGCCATCCCCAACTCCCCAGTTCAGGTGAATCCTGGCAGTGGGAAGTCGATGTATGGCTCCCCCTGCTACACGGGCTGCCACTGTCCGGTCCGTCTTATCTTGGTCCCGGACGAGATGAGGCTTCACAAGGGTCAAAGTTGCTCCGGAATCTCTTAGTCCCTGCATGCGTTTCCCATTAACCCACACGACCTGTCGATGCTGTTGTCGATTATCTGCCCGGGCTGCCTGCACGGGATCTACTTCATGCAGCACTTCCTCCATGTCTTCCACCCCTTGGTTAGTCGTAGCCCCCAATGCCGGGTCAGCTTCGCCTTGGTAGCAGTGTACAGCGGCCCGGCGGAAGGTAGCTGTTCCCGCCTTTGGCCACTGGGTATGCTGAGTCCGTTTGGGACATTGTCTTTGCAGCTGGCCCAGCTGACGGCAGGTGTGGCATCACGAAGAGCTTGAGGACGTCCTCCTTAGTGGTTGCTTGGCTCCCTTGTACCCACTGCAGCAGTGACCGCCGTAATTTACAGGCCCATTCAGCGTGGGTATCGGTTACTCGTTTTATAAGTCAGCGGAACTTTTGGCGGTATGCTTCTGGTGTCAGCGCATACCGGGCCAAGATCACTTCTTTGATCCGCTCATAGTCCATACAGTCCTCATCGGGTACCGTGCGTTAGGCGTCCGCTGCCCGGCCTGTCAGCTTGCTGGCCAGAATCTGAACCCGTTCCTCCGGCTTCACTTGATGAAGGGCACACTGCCGCTCAAAGTCCTGCAGAAAGCCATCAATGTCTTCCTCTGCCTCCCCCAACTGTTGGAAGGCATTATACTGGATCTTTTTGTGGCTTACTGTTGAAGGTACCTGGGCAGAAGCCAGAGCTCCCCCTGCTCGCTGACTCTCCTCTCTCCGCTCTGCCATCTCCATCTTGGTTAGCTCTATCCTGGTCCGCTCGGCCATCTCCATCTTGGCTAGCTCTATCCTGGTCCGCTCGGCCATCTCTTCCTTCAGATCAGTACGCACATCAGCCATCACCTCTCGTATGATCTCTACTGCAGGGTTTGGGCCATAGACCGCCAGTCTGTTCTTTACCTCCCTCTGGAATTCAGTCTCCTCCATGTTCACATTGGGGGGCGCTGCACTGTCGTGTTCCATGATGGCTGCTATCAAATCCGCTTTTGTTTTGTTGCTGCCGATTAACCCTCGGGCTTCCACCAGATCTTTTAATGTAGTCTCTTTAACTTCTGGTAGTTGTCTTCCATTCATTCCTTTCCTCCTGTAGAAGGGATATCACATCCCGCTGAGTGCCACCAGTGTAACGGAGTCTACCAAGCTGGGGTACCTCTTTTAGTACCACCCCGTGTTTCAGGAGGTCCAATCTGCTTTTGCTAGATTCTGAATGAAGGTCGCTGGCAGGAGTTTCTTGATTACATGAGAACATATAAAAGCTGACTGCTTCTCCAGGTATTTCCAGTCTAAGAACACCCTTTATTTACAGCACACAGAATATATAACACAGATACACAGGGCAGGCCAATAGGAAAACAGCTGGCCAGACATACATTACAATAGCCGCAGGGGGCCGGAGCCTGCCGCTATTTACTGTGGGAATTACAAAGGTGGGGGAGGTCAGAAAGAGAATATCTTGTCCAGGGGCGCAGCCTGTGGACTGATGCATTTCACATGGAAACTATTATACATACATATACTGCATAACATTCTTGGTGCTGGGGGGTTCTGTAACAGGTCAGTCTGCTGACTATAGAGTCTACATAGGTGGCATCTGATTGACCACGAGGATTAACGGTTATTTCCAGTATAGTGCGACGCCAGAATGGAGTTCTGGAACCCAGGACACTGTGTCTGAAGTGTTCCATAAAAAGAATTCTCAACTAGAGAATGGTGAACCCAAACAGTAAAGTTCAGGTCTATACCAAATACTTAGTGTTCGGGCACAGACCCCCGAACACGGACTTCCTGCTATTCGTGTACAGCACATTACATCGGGTGCAGATGACAGCATGAAAAACATCGGCGGTTCTGATTGTTGGTAAGATTATTACCGCCGGTCAAAGAGCTGAGGTTTCCATGCTGTCAGATGACAGTGTGAGCAAGCAGCTGTGACCGAAGGTAAAAAGTTTACCGCCGGTCACAGGCATTGGCTGATGAAAGAGTACTACTCCTGTCAGCCTATGCATGCTGTCACTGATAATAGCAAGTGCTGATGGGAGTATTCATCAGATGGCTCCTGCACTATAAATAAATAAATAAAAAATGACGTGGGGTCTCTTCTATTCTTGATAACCAGTGCAGGCAAAACTGACAGCTGCAGGCTGCAACCCTCAGCTGCCAGCTTTATCATGACTGGTTATCAAGAAACTTGTGGGCTTTATGTCAGCAGCCATAACACAGCTGACATCAACCCCACTTGCCTCCGCACCAGGCACCCACACAGACGGACATACATTAGACCTGATCTTCACCCGTCTCTGCTCTCTATCTAACTTCCCAACCTCCCCTCTCCCTCTATCTGACCACCATCTAATCACTTTCTCATCCCTGTCCTACTCACCTGTCACCCATGTCCAGCAATATACGTACCCCCACAGAAACCTCTCACACCTAGACATCCACACACTCTCTGACTCTATTCTACCACTGGCATCCATATCCTCACTCCACGACACAGACACTGCTTTCTACAATGCCTGTCACTCTCGCATCAGCTATTGACACGGTTGCCCCTCTCGTTCATGGCAGAGTGTGACGTATCAATAGACAACACTGGCACAAAAACACCACTAAAAAGCTCCGGCAAGTTTTCAGGGTTGCAGAGCGGCATTGGAAGAAAACAAATTCGCAAGATGATTTCACTGCACTCAAACAAGCAACACTCGCTTTCAAATCAGCCCTTACCTCTGCTAAACAGGCCTACTTCACAACCCTCGTATCTTCCTTATCCTACAACCCCAAGCAGTTATTCAAAACTTTTAACTCCCTCCTCCGCCCCCCACTGCCCCCTCCAACCTCCCTCATCTCTGCTGAGGACTTTGCCACACACTTCAAAAATAAGATCGACCAGACAAGGCAAGTCTTTCTTGTTCAACCACCACAACCCCTTTGTATACCAGACCAATGCCCAAACCCCATAACCTCCCTATCCAACATCACTGAAGGGGGGCTTAATTGTCTCCTCTTCAAATCGCACCTCACCACCTGTGCGCTCGACCCCATCCCATCCCACCTCCTCCCCAACCTCACCACCACACTTATCCCATCCCTAACCCACCTCTTCAACCTATCACTATCTTCTGGCACCTTCCTTTCTGCTTTCAAACATACCACAATCACGCCCATCCTTAAAAAGCCAACCCTCGATCCAACTGCTATGTCCAGCTATCGCCCAATATCACTGCTCCCATTCACTTCCAAACTCCTGGAGCAGCACGTCCACGCTGAACTTTCCTCCCACCTCTCATCTAACTTGCTCTTTGACAATCTACAATCTGGTTTCCGCCCCCATCATTTAACTGAGACAGCCCTGACCAAAATCACTAATGACCTACTTACAGCCAAAGCTAACGGACACTACTCTGTACTCCTCCTTCTAGACCTGTCCTCTGCCTTCGACACCGTTGACCACTGCCTCCTACTACAGATCCTCTCTTCTTTTGGCATCAAAGACCTCGCCCTATCCTGGATCTCCTCGTACCTTTCCAACCCACATTCAGCGTCTCCCACTCCCACACTGCCTCCTCATCCCACTCTCTCTCTGTTGGAGTCCCCCAAGGCTCTGTTCTAGGACCCCTACTCTTCTCAATCTATACACTTGGCCTGGGACAACTCATAAAGTCCCATGGATTCCAGTACCACCTCTATGCTGATGACACTCAGATCTACCTCTCTGGCCCAGACGTCACCTCTCTGCTGTCCAGAATCCCGGAGTGTCTATCAACCATATCCTCCTTCTTCTCCTCTTGCTTCCTCAAACTCAATGTGGACAAATCTGAACTCTTCATCTTTCCTCCATCTCACAGATCTTCCATACCTGACCTATCTATCGCAATTAACGACTTCACGCTTTCCCCCGTACCAGAAGTCCGCTGCCTTGGAGTATCCCTTGACTCTGCACATCCAAGCTCTTTTCACCTCCTGTCGCCTCCAGCTCAAAGACAATTCCAGAATCCGTCCTTTTCTCAACCCTCAATCTACTAAAATGCTTGTGCATGCCCTCATCATCTCCCGCCTCGACAACTGCAACATCCTTTTCTGTGGCCTTCCTGCTAACACTCTCGCACCTCTCCAGTCCATCCTTAACTCTGCTGCCCGACTAAATTATTTCTCTCCTCGCTACTCCTCCACTTCCCCCCTCTGCAAATCTCTTCACTGGCTCCCATTCCCTCAGCGTATCCAGTTCACATTACTAATAATGACCTACAAAGCCATCCACAACCTGTCTCCTCCATATATCTCTGAACTAATCTCCCGATATCTTCCCTCACGTAATCTCCGGTCCTCCCAAGACCTCCTTCTCTCCTCCACACTTATTCACTCCTAACCCAACCGCCTCCAAGACTTCTCCTGAATATCCCCCATCCTCTGGAATTCTTTGTCCTGACACGTCCGACTATCAACCACATTCGGATCCTTCAGACAGAACCTGAAAACCCATCTCTTCAAGAAAGTCTACAGCCTGCAATGACCCCACTGCTTCCTTACCACCACCGGAGCTACGTCCTCCCCAACACCGGAGCTACCGCCTCACCAACACCGGAGCTGCTGCAACCCTCAACCTATTGTCTCCTTCCCCATAATCCTGTAGAGTGTAAGCCCGCAAGGGCAGGGTCCTCGCCCCTCTGTATCAGTCTGTCATTGTTAGTTTACTGTAAGTGATATCTGTAATTTGTATGTAACCCCTTCTCATGTACAGTACCATGGAATCAATGGCGCTATAGAAATAAATAATGATAATGTCACAGGGAACATTTCACTGGTAGAGGAAAGAATGGATTCAATGAGATTTCAACAAATTCTTGATGCAAACATAACACCATCTCTACAAAAGCTGAAGGTGAAAAAGGAAGAGGATGGCTTCTGCAAATGGAGAATGATCTGCAAGATGAAGGTTTTACAATGGCCCTCACAGTCCCATGATCTGAACATCATTAAAAATCTGTGACGAGACCTCAAAATAGCAGAAGATGGAAGACGGCCCAGGAATCTCACAGAACTGGAGGAATTCTCCAAGGAAGAAGGGAGGAAAATCCCTCACACAAGAATAGGAAGACTCTTGTCTGGCTGCAAAAAGCGTTTACAAGCTGTGAAAGATGCAAAAGGGGTGGTACTAGGTATTAACCATACAAGGTGCCCAAACTTTTGCACTGGCCCATTTTCCTTTTTTGTAATTTTTAAGTTATAAAAGATAAAAATGAATATATATTTTTTTGCTTAAAATACAAAGGCAATGTGTCATCTGTAACTGGGAGATTTGAGTATAGTGCTGCGCTATATCCAGTGCCACATATACAATGAATGGAGCAAAAGGTCAGGATGTGTACCTCTGATTCTTTTAGAAAGGAACACTGCGGAGTCTGGTCCATAGGCCACAGACTCCTGTTCTTGGGATCTCAGGGGTGCCAGCACTGGGACCAGTAAGTTATCCCATATTCAATGGTTATCTTGAATATAACCCTTGAAGGTCGCTCAGCATCATCTTCACTTTCCAAGGGAAAAAAAAACAGTCCAACAATCAGAGCATTTATTTGGATATTGCGGCTTCCTACCTTGCCCATACACTATGCCGTGGGTGCCACAGATGCGCCAATCAAAATTCTGATCACAGATGTCATCGATATGCGTACTGTCTGTGCCATGAAACAGTTGCATTTCCTTCACATCTTGTCCCTGATTGACTTTTTTCATCTGTTCCTTTTGCCTTAAAGACAAAATTACAAAAAAATATATAAAATTAAAGAAATAGGATCCCATTCAACAAGACGTTCCTCTATCTGTAAGGTCCTGCCACCCATAGTGAAGGGATGGGGCCACCGAGAGCAGGGACATCCTCCATCTGTAAGGTCTTGCCACCCATAGTGAAAGGATGGGGCCACCGAGAGCAGGGACATCCTCCATCTGTAAGGTCCTGCCACCCATAGTGAAAGGATGGGGCCACCGAGAGCAGGGACATCCTCTATCTGTAAGGTCCTGCCACCCATAGTGAAGGGATGGGGCCACTGAGAGCAGGGACATCCTCCATCTGTAAGGTCCTGCCATCCATAATGAAAGGATGAGGCCACCGAGATCAGGGACATCCTCCATCTGTAAGGTCCTGCCACCCATAGTGAAGGGATGGGGCCACCGAGAGCAGGGACATCCTCCATCTGTAAGGTCCTGCCATCCATAATGAAAGGATGAGGCCACCGAGATCAGGGACATCCTCTATCTGTAAGGTCCTGACACCCATAGTGAAGGGATGGGGCCACCGAGAGCAGGGACATCCTCCATCTGTAAGGTCCTGCCACCCATAGTGAAGGGATGGGGCCACCGAGAGCAGGGACATCCTCCATCTGTAAGGTCCTGCCACCCATAGTGAAGGGATGGGGCCACCGAGAGCAGGGACATCCTCCATCTGTAAGGTCCTGCCACCCATAGTGAAGGGATGGGGCCACTGAGAGCAGGGACATCCTCTATCTGTAAGGTCCTGCCACCCATAGTGAAGGGATGGGGCCACTGAGAGCAGGGACATCCTCCATCTGTAAGGTCCTGCCACCCATAGAGAAAGGATGGGGCCACTGAGAGCAGGGACATCCTCTATCTGTAAGGTCCTGCCACCCATAGTGAAGGGAGGGGGCCACCGAGAGCAGGGACATCCTCTATCTGTAAGGTCCTGCCATCCATAATGAAAAGATGGGGCCACTGAGAGCAGGGACATCCTCCATCTGTAAGGTCCTGCCATCCATAATGAAAAGATGGGGCCACTGAGAGCAGGGACATCCTCCATCTGTAAGGTCCTGCCACCCATAGTGAAGGGATGGGGCCACCGAGAGCAGGGACATCCTCTATCTGTAATGTCCTGCCACCCATAGTGAAAGGATGGGGCCACTGAGAGCAGGGACATCCTCTATCTGTAAGGTCCTGCCACCCATAGAGAAAGGATGGGGCCACTGAGAGCAGGGACATCCTCTATCTGTAAGGTCCTGCCACCCATAGTGAAGGGATGAAGCCACAGAGAGAAGGGACATCCTCCATCTGTAAGGTCCTGCCATCCATAATGAAAGGATGAGGCCACTGAGAGCGGGGACATCCTCCATCTGTAAGGTCCTGCCACCCATAGTGAAGGGATGGAGCCACTGAGAGAAGGGACATCCTCCATCTGTAAGGTCCTGCCATCCATAATGAAAGGATGAGGCCACTGAGAGCGGGGACATCCTCTATCTGTAAGGTCCTGCCACCTATAGTGAAGGGATGGAGCCACTGAGAGCAGGGACATCCTCCATCTGTAAGGTCCTGCCACCCATAGTGAAGGGATGGAGCCACTGAGAGAAGGGACATCCTCTATCTGTAAGGTCCTGCCAGCCATTGTGAAAGGATGTAGCCATGGACAGCAGGGACGTCCTCTATCTGTAAGGTCATGCCACCCATAGTGAAGGGATGGGGCCATGGAGATCAGGGACATCCTCTATCTGTAATGTCCTCCACCCATAGGGAAAGGATGGGGCCACCGCCAGCGGGGACATCCTCTATCTGTAAGGTCCTGCCAGCCATAGTGAAGGGATGGGGCCATGAAGAGCAGGGACATCCTCTATCTGTAAGGTCCTGCCACCTATAGTGAATGGCGCCATGGAGAGCAGGGACATCCTCTATCTGTAAGGTCCTGCCACCCATAGTGAATGGCGCTATGGAGAGCAGGGACATCCTCTATCTGTAAGGTCCTGCCACCCATAGTGAATGGCGCCATGGAGAGCAGGGACATGCTCTATCTGTAAGGTCCTGCCACCTATAGTGAATGGCGCCATGGAGAGCAGGGACATCCTCTATCTGTAAGGTCCTGCCACCCATAGTGAATGGCGCCATGGAGAGCAGGGACATCCTCTATCTGTAAGGTCCTGCCACCCATAGTGAATGGCGCCATGGAGAGCAGGGACATCCTCTATCTGTAAGGTCCTGCCACCCATAGTGAATGGCGCCATGGAGAGCGGGGACATCCTCTATCTGTAAGGTCCTGCCAGCCATAGTGAAGGGATGGGGCCATGAAGAGCAGGGACATCCTCTATCTGTAAGGTCCTGCCACCCATAGTGAATGGTGCCATGGAGAGCAGGGACATCCTCTATCTGTAAGGTCCTGCCACCCATAGTGAATGGCGCCATGGAGAGCAGGGACATCCTCTATCTGTAAGGTCCAGCCACCCATAGTGAATGGCGCCATGGAGAGCAGGGACATCCTCTATCTGTAAGGTCCTGCCACCCATAGTGAATGGTGCCATGGAGAGCAGGGACATCCTCTATCTGTAAGGTCCAGCCACCCATAGTGAATGGCGCCATGGAGAGCAGGGACATCCTCTATCTGTAAGGTCCTGCCACCTATAGTGAATGGCGCCATGGAGAGCAGGGACATCCTCTATCTGTAAGGTCCAGCCACCCATAGTGAATGGCGCCATGGAGAGCAGGGACATCCTCTATCTGTAAGGTCCTCCACCCATAGGGAAAGGATGGGGCCACCGCCAGCGGGGACATCCTCTATCTGTAAGGTCCTGCCATCCATAATGAAAGGATGAGGCCACTGAGAGCGGGGACATCCTCTATCTGTAAGGTCCTGCCACCTATAGTGAAGGGATGGAGCCACTGAGAGCAGGGACATCCTCCATCTGTAAGGTCCTGCCACCCATAGTGAAGGGATGGAGCCACTGAGAGCAGGGACATCCTCTATCTGTAAGGTCCTGCCAGCCATTGTGAAAGGATGTAGCCATGGACAGCAGGGACATCCTCTATCTGTAAGGTCCTGCCACCCATAGTGAAGGGATGGGGCCATGAAGAGCAGGGACATCCTCTATCTGTAAGGTCCTGCCACCTATAGTGAATGGCGCCATGGAGAGCAGGGACATCCTCTATCTGTAAGGTCCTGCCACCCATAGTGAATGGCGCCATGGAGAGCAGGGACATCCTCTATCTGTAAGGTCCTGCCACCCATAGTGAATGGTGCCATGGAGAGCAGGGACATCCTCTATCTGTAAGGTCCTGCCACCCATAGTGAATGGTGCCATGGAGAGCAGGGACATCCTCTATCTGTAAGGTCCTGCCACCCATAGTGAATGGCGCCATGGAGAGCAGGGACATCCTCTATCTGTAAGGTCCTGCCACCTATAGTGAATGGTGCCATGGAGAGCAGGGACATCCTCTATCTGTAAGGTCCTGCCACCCATAGTGAATGGTGCCATGGAGAGCAGGGACATCCTCTATCTGTAAGGTCCTGCCACCCATAGTGAATGGCGCCATGGAGAGCAGGGACATCCTCTATCTGTAAGGTCCTGCCACCTATAGTGAATGACGCCATGGAGAGCAGGGACATCCTCTATCTGTAAGGTCCTGCCAGCCATAGTGAATGGCGCCATGGAGAGCAGGGACATCCTCTATCTGTAAGGTCCTGCCACCCATAGTGAATGGCGCCATGGAGAGCAGGGACATCCTCTATCTGTAAGGTCCTGCCACCCATAGTGAATGGTGCCATGGAGAGCAGGGACATCCTCTATCTGTAAGGTCCTGCCACCCATAGTGAATGGCGCCATGGAGAGCAGGGACATCCTCTATCTGTAAGGTCCTGCCACCTATAGTGAATGACGCCATGGAGAGCAGGGACATCCTCTATCTGTAAGGTCCTGCTACCCATAGTGAATGACGCCATGGAGAGCAGGGACATCCTCTATCTGTAAGGTCCTGCCACCTATAGTGAATGACGCCATGGAGAGCAGGGACATCCTCTATCTGTAAGGTCCTGCCACCCATAGTGAATGGTGCCATGGAGAGCAGGGACATCCTCTATCTGTAAGGTCCTGCCACCTATAGTGAATGGCGCCATGGAGAGCAGGGACATCCTCTATCTGTAAGGTCCAGCCACCCATAGTGAATGGCGCCATGGAGAGCAGGGACATCCTCTATCTGTAAGGTCCTGCCACCCATAGTGAATGGTGCCATGGAGAGCAGGGACATCCTCTATCTGTAAGGTCCTGCCACCTATAGTGAATGACGCCATGGAGAGCAGGGACATCCTCTATCTGTAAGGTCCTGCCACCTATAGTGAACGACGCCATGGAGAGCAGGGACATCCTCTATCTGTGAGGCCCTGCCAGCCATTGTGAAGGGATGGGACAATCATGAGCTTCCTGGTACAGTGCTGCCTCTTATAATCTACTTCTCCCTTCCTGGGGCCCATATTAACCTCCTGCCAGATGTGAGGGTGAAGAGCGGACGTACCACTGGAACACTTGCCACAGAGATGGGTTCTGGAGACGCCATATCTTCTTCACCTCGTACCCGCTGACCGTCTTGGAGAAGCTGCTGACAATTTCTGAGAACTCGATGGATGTGTCCGAGACAAGAACTTTCTACAGAGGATAGAAGAAGATGCGTGACCTCTCCTGTCCCTTGTCCTCCAGTCACATGTCATAGGGGCTCCGCACATTACCTTACAGCCGATCTCCGGCATGGCCTCAGGGTCCCAGCTCTTGGGGTAGACGTCAGTGTTCAGGGAGGACTTTTCTAATTTTACTGGGGACGTTTCTGATCTCTGGCGGGACTTTCTTAATTTTCGGCGGGCCTTTCTTAATTTTAAGAGTGATTTAGCTGCTGCCGATCTTGTGCTGAAAGGATAAAAAAAAGTTTAATGATAAAATGGCGACAGAGCGCTGTCTAGTCCAGTAAGTGAGACATCCAGACTATCAGTCACGTCTCATACTTCATGACTTGCCCACGGCTGTATACCCAGGGATTGTTTTTATAATCTGAGAATTATGGATGGTATTTAGATCTATACTGTAGAACGGGTATATTATGGGGGATGGTAACTCTTCAGACATTCAGTGGGACATAGAATCTTCTGGTTGTGCCAACAGCTGCAAGTTCTTATCCAGAGTTCAGGACAATGTTCCGGTGTGACGTATTAAGGCCGAGTGTGATAAGTGCTGAAGTGTAATGCACATTATGTATAGTAATGCAGGAAGTGATGAAGAAAGGTATAATATAAGTATTGTAAGTATAATGTGTAGTGTAAAGGAGTTCTGCCCAGCAACAGACAACAGAGTGGGAAGTAGTTAAGTGCTGGGACTAGCCCACAGGGAGAGGGCTTATTGATAGGGACAGGACTGTGCTTCCTAGATAGAGTTAGTTAGGAGTTTGGAGGGCAACAAGTGTCCAGTGCTCCAATGAAGCCACTGGAGCGAGGAATACAAAGATCCTAAAGAAAGTTACTGACGAAACTGAGAAACCTTCCAGAAGGAATTAATGGATAAGATGCCGAGTGATGAGAATCCTGGGAGCTTGCTCGTGCCGAAGGTAATGGGCTTGAAGAGGACGGAGAGCTTGGCACCAGTGGGGGATCGCGAGTGGTAGATCCAGGGCGTCCATAGTGATAGGACGCGGAACCGTTGATCGGGTAAAGAGAAACTCGCTGATCAGAATTGTGGCCTAGAAGATGGGTTGTGGTGACGTAGAGACGAAACTGATAAGATAGAGTCCAGGAGCAGCCTACGAGGAAAGATACAGTACACTGGGAATGGAAAGGCTTCCTGCTGGTAAGCCTGTGTACCCACCATCCCTTGTACATAACCTTTATCAAGTTCAGTAAAGTCCCCATGTTTGAATGGAAGTCTCCTTTATTAGTCTGTGAAAGTGAAATGTGTGGTCGTGGCCAGCCAACACCAGTTTCAAAGCTGGCTCAAGGCCCACACAACACTAACACCAACACCCTGCCAGGACCCACTCTTTCACGTAGCGCACCGGGACATGACAGGAGAAGATGCGTACTTCCCCCGTCTAGGACATCCAGGTGGGCAGATATCCTGAAAGTTGGGGGTCAATTAATTTTTTTGAAACCGGAGCCAGATCCCATTAACCAGCCCCCTCTGAGATCATCGATGAGAGGTATCTGGGTGTGACTTTTATCTAATAATTGCAGATTTTGGAATATTATCATTGTTCAATCCTGGAAGATACAGTTCGCTGTAGTTCTGCACAATTATCAAAGGAGAGATTCCCTCCAAAAAGATCAGAGCCATTCCTGCGACCACAGGTTTAGTTCTATTCTTTCATATTCCTTTTTATTTCATGTAACTGTATACGCTGTATTGTTTAGTCCTCTTTTGTAATATCTTTTGTATATTTTTATAATCACAGCCTACTTTTTGGAATAAATACAACACTTAATAGCTCTGTTCCTCTTGTTCTTTAAACCGCACCCCTGAAGCCATACGGTACCTGTATCTGGTGTCTAATAGACCTGTATAAACGATTGGTGGTGGCAGTGAGTTTCCTTGGATTATTTTGGAGATGGCAGTGACTGTATCAGGGAATATATATCTATTACGTGAATTGGAATCGGATGTATATATACCATACATTCACTGTAAGTTCCCCAATATCCGACCGAGTAGTGGAAGCAGTGCTGGTTCGTGACAACATGGTAACAGCCGATGGATATCTACGTGACTCCCTTGCTTGATTTCCTGACAATGGACCAAATGTTTTATCGGCTACTTAACCGACCTAATGCATGTTAGCAAACAGAGATGCTCCGCCTGAACAGCTAGGGTTAATCGTATGGACTGTCCATTCTCTAGTCGATTCCTTGAGACCTGACCCTTCTACGTCTGCAAATTGGGCCAATGGCAAATATTTGCGAAGTTTCCGTGGGTGTACTATAGAAAAGGATAGTCAGTGCAGCACATGACTTTGTCACACACGAGCAGACAAGATTTTCTTTTGTGAACATGTATCAGACATATATCAGTGAAGATTTTCATACACCTTCAGCAGATGCCAGTGATTGGCTATAACATCTACCTGCATGTCAATCATGTTCTGCTGCTCTACACAATCAGTCATCTCTTGCTTGTCGATCATGTTCTATTCTGTACTGCTGCCGCCTTCCATCATGTTCTAGACTATGCTGCTGTGCTGTTAACACTGCCGCTAGATGGCCACACATTGTCTGCATGTCTATTATGTTGTACAATGTGCTGCTGCCAGTGTTCACAACCGGACATCTTCTGCCTGCCTGTCCATCATGTTCTGTACTGAGCTTCCACTGCCACTAGACTATCACACATCTCCTGACTGTCCATTGTGTTATCTTCCAGATGGGAACCCTACCCTGTGTAAAGTGAATATACGAAACCTGAAACTGCACACAGATAATGATGCCTGCTCTGTTTTGAAGTCAGCAGGGGCGTTGAAGCTTTTGATTGGCTGCAACAGTCAGATGATTAGTAGAGCGCATCATCAAAGAAAACTCTGATGATGTGTTCCTCTAGACAACAGTTACGTATCTTGTTGTCCACTGGAAAACAATTGTAATTAATCACCCCTTACCAGTTTATAATAAAATTCTACAATACACTCCTCTGAGCCCCTCTATATACAGCCCCATCCTGCAGTTCATCACTCCTCTCAGCTCCTCTATATACAGTCCAATCCTGCAGTTCATCACTCCTCTCAGCTCCTCCATATACAGCTCCATCCTGCAGTTCATCACTCCTCCCAGCTCCTCTATATACAGCCCCATCCTGTAGTTCATCACTCCTCCCAGCTCCTCTATATACAGCCCCATCCTGCAGTTCATCACTCCTCTAAGCTCCTCTATATACAGCCCCATCCTGCAGTTCATCACTCCTCTCAGCTCCTCCATATACAGCCCCATCCTGTAGTTCATCACTCCTCCCAGCTCCTCTATATACAGCCCCATCCTGCAGTTCATCACTCCTCTCAGCTCCTCTATATACAGCCCCATCCTGCAGTTCATCACTCCTCTCAGCTCCTCTATATACAGCCCCATCCTGCAGTTCATCACTCCTCCCAGCTCCTCTATATACAGCCCCATCCTGCAGTTCATCACTCCTCTCAGCTCCTCTATATACAGTCCAATCCTGCAGTTCATCACTCCTCTCAGCTCCTCTGTATACAGCCCCATCCTGCAGTTCATCACTCCTCCCAGCTCATCTATATACAGCCCCATCCTGCAGTTTATCACTCCTCTCAGCTCCTCTATATACAGTCCCATCCTGCAGTTCATCACTCCTTCCAGCTCCTCTATATACAGCCCCATCCTGCAGTTTATCACTCCTCTCAGCTCCTCTATATACAGCCCCATCCTGCAGTTCATCACTCCTCCCAGCTCCTCTATATACAGCCCCATCCTGCAGTTCATCACTCCTCTCAGCTCCTCTGTATACAGCCCCATCCTGCAGTTCATCACTCCTCCCAGCTCCTCTATATACAGCCCCATCCTGCAGTTCATCACTCCTCTCAGCTCCTCTATATACAGCCCCATCCTGCAGTTCATCACTCCTCCCAGCTCCTCTATATACAGCCCCATCCTGCAGTTCATCACTCCTCTCAGCTCCTCTATATACAGCCCAATCCTGCAGTTCATCACTCCTCTCAGCTCCTCTGTATACAGCTCCATCCTGCAGTTCATCACTCCTCCCAGCTCCTCTATATACAGTCCAATCCTGCAGTTCATCATTCCTCCCAGCTCCTCTATATACAGCCCCATCCTGCAGTTCATCACTCCTCCCAGCTCCTCTATATACAGTCCAATCCTGCAGTTCATCACTCCTCTCAGCTCCTCTGTATAGAGCCCCATCCTGCAGTTCATCACTCCTCCCAGCTCCTCTATATACAGCCCCATACTGCAGTTCATCACTCCTCCCAGCTCCTCTATATACAGCCCCATCCTGCAGTTCATCACTCCTCTCAGCTCCTCTATTTACAGCCCCATCCTGCAGTTCATCACTCCTCTCAGCTCCTCTATATACAGCCCCATACTGCAGTTCATCACTCCTCCCAGCTCCTCTATATACAGGCCCATCCTGCAGTTCATCACTCCTCCCAGCTCCTCTATATACAGTCCCATCCTGCAGTTCATCACTCCTCCCAGCTCCTCTATATACAGCCCCATCCTGCAGTTCATCAATCCTCTCAGCTCCTCTGTATACAGCCCCATCCTGCAGTTCATCACTCCTCTCAGCTCCTCTATATACAGCCCCATCCTGCAGTTCATCACTCCTCCCAGCTCCTCTATATACAGCCCCATCCTGCAGTTCATCACTCCTCTCAGCTCCTCTATATACAGTCCCATCCTGCAGTTCATCACTCCTTCCAGCTCCTCTATATACAGCCGCATCCTGCAGTTCATCACTCCTCTCAGCTCCTCCATATACAGCCCCATCCTGCAGTTTATCACTCCTCCCAGCTCCTCTATATACAGCCCCATCCTGCAGTTCATCACTCCTTCCAGCTCCTCTATATACAGCCCCATCCTGCAGTTCATCACTCCTCTCAGCTCCTCTATATACAGCCCCATCCTGCAATTCATCACTCCTCCCAGCTCCTCTATATACAGCCCCATCCTGCAGTTCATCACTCCTCCCAGCTCCTCTATATACAGCCCCATCCTGCAGTTCATCACTCCTCTCAGCTCCTCTATATACAGCCCCATCCTGCAGTTCATCACTCCTCTCAGCTCCTCTATATACAGCCCCATCCTGCAGTTCATCACTACTCTCAGCTCCTCTATATACAGCCCCATCCTGCAGTTCATCACTCCTCTCAGCTCCTCTATATACAGCCCCATCCTGCAGTTCATCACTCCTCTCAGCTCCTCTATATACAGTCCCATCCTGCAGTTCATCACTCCTTCCAGCTCCTCTATATAAAGCCCCATCCTGCAGTTCATCACTCCTCTCAGCTCCTCTGTATACAGTCCCATCCTGCAGTTCATCACTCCTTCCAGCTCCTCTATATACAGCCCCATCCTGCAGTTCATCACTCCTCTCAGCTCCTCTATATACAGCCCCATCCTGCAGTTCATCACTCCTCTCGGCTCCTCTATATACAGCCCCATCCTGCAGTTCATCACTCCTCTCAGCTCCTCTATATACAGCCCCATCCTGCAGTTCATCACTCCTCTCAGCTCCTCTATATACAGCCCCATCCTGCAGTTCATCACTCCTCTCAGCTCCTCTATATACAGCCCCATCCTGCAGTTCATCACTCCTCTCAGCTCCTCTATATACAGTCCCATCCTGCAGTTCATCACTCCTTCCAGCTCCTCTATATAAAGCCCCATCCTGCAGTTCATCACTCCTCTCAGCTCCTCTGTATAGAGCCCCATCTTGCAGTTCATCACTCCTCCCAGCTCCTCTATATACAGTCCAATCCTGCAGTTCATCACTCCTCTCAGCTCCTCTGTATACAGCCCCATCCTGCAGTTCATCACTCCTCCCAGCTCCTCTATATACAGCCCCATCCTGCAGTTCATCACTCCTCCCAGCTCCTCTATATACAGCCGCATCCTGCAGTTCATCACTCCTCTCAGCTCCTCTGTATACAGCCCCATCCTGCAGTTCATCACTCCTCCCAGCTCCTCTATATACAGCCCCATCCTGCAGTTCATCACTCCTCCCAGCTCCTCTATATACAGCCCCATCCTGCAGTTCATCACTCCTCCCAGCTCCTCTATATACAGCCCCATCCTGCAGTTCATCACTCCTCTCAGCTCCTCTATTTACAGTCCCATCCTGCAGTTCATCACTCCTCTCAGCTCCTCTATATACAGCCCCATACTGCAGTTCATCACTCCTCCCAGCTCCTCTATATACAGGCCCATCCTGCAGTTCATCACTCCTCCCAGCTCCTCTATATACAGTCCCATCCTGCAGTTCATCACTCCTCCCAGCTCCTCTATATACAGCCCCATCCTGCAGTTCATCACTCCTCTCAGCTCCTCTGTATACAGCCCCATCCTGCAGTTCATCACTCCTCTCAGCTCCTCTATATACAGCCCCACCCTGCAGTTCATCACTCCTCCCAGCTCCTCTATATACAGCCCCATCCTGCAGTTCATCACTCCTCTCAGCTCCTCTATATACAGTCCCATCCTGCAGTTCATCACTCCTTCCAGCTCCTCTATATACAGCCGCATCCTGCAGTTCATCACTCCTCTCAGCTCCTCCATATACAGCCCCATCCTGCAGTTTATCACTCCTCCCAGCTCCTCTATATACAGCCCCATCCTGCAGTTCATCACTCCTTCCAGCTCCTCTATATACAGCCCCATCCTGCAGTTCATCACTCCTCTCAGCTCCTCTATATACAGCCCCATCCTGCAGTTCATCACTCCTCCCAGCTCCTCTATATACAGCCCCATCCTGCAGTTCATCACTCCTCCCAGCTCCTCTATATACAGCCCCATCCTGCAGTTCATCACTCCTCTCAGCTCCTCTATATACAGCCCCATCCTGCAGTTCATCACTCCTCTCAGCTCCTCTATATACAGCCCCATCCTGCAGTTCATCACTCCTCTCAGCTCCTCTATATACAATCCCATCCTGCAGTTCATCACTCCTTCCAGCTCCTCTATATAAAGCCCCATCCTGCAGTTCATCACTCCTCTCAGCTCCTCCATATACAGCCCCATCCTGCAGTTCATCACTCCTCCCAGCTCCTCTGTATACAGCCCCATCCTGCAGTTCATCACTCCTCTCAGCTCCTCTGTATACAGTCCCATCCTGCAGTTCATCACTCCTCCCAGCTCCTCTATATACAGTCCAATCCTGCAGTTCATCACTCCTCTCAGCTCCTCTGTATACAGCCCCATCCTGCAGTTCATCACTCCTCCCAGCTCCTCTATATACAGCCCCATCCTGCAGTTCATCACTCCTCCCAGCTCCTCTATATACAGCCCCATCCTGCAGTTCATCACTCCTCTCAGCTCCTCTATATACAGCCCCATCCTGCAGTTCATCACTCCTCTCAGCTCCTCTATATACAGCCCCATCCTGCAGTTCATCACTCCTCTCAGCTCCTCTGTATACAGCTCCATCATGCAGTTCATCACTCCTCCCAGCTCCTCTGTATACAGCCCCATCCTGCAGTTCATCACTCCTCTCAGCTCCTCTGTATACAGCCCCATCCTGCAGTTCATCACTCCTCCCAGCTCCTCTATATACAGCCCCATCCTGCAGTTCATCACTCCTCCCAGCTCCTCTATATACAGCCCCATCCTGCAGTTCATCACTCCTCCCAGCTCCTCTATATACAGCCCCATCCTGCAGTTCATCACTCCTCCCAGCTCCTCTATATACAGCCCCATCCTGCAGATCATCACTCCTCTCAGCTCCTCTATATATAGCCCCATCCTGCAGTTCATCACTCCTCCCAGCTCCTCTATATACAGCCCCATCCCGCAGTTCATAACTCCTCTCAGCTCCTCTATATACAGCCCCATCCTGCAGTTCATCACTCCTCTCAGCTCCTCTATATACAGCCCCATCCTGCAGTTCATCACTCCTCTCAGCTCCTCTGTATACAGCTCCATCCTGCAGTTCATCACTCCTCCCAGCTCCTCTATATACAGCCCCATCCTGCAGTTCATCACTCCTCTCAGCTCCTCTGTATACAGCCCCATCCTGCAGTTCATCACTCCTCCCAGCTCCTCTATATACAGCCCCATCCTGCAGTTCATCACTCCTCCCAGCTCCTCTATATACAGCCCCATCCTGCAGTTCATCACTCCTCCCAGCTCCTCTATATACAGCCCCATCCTGCAGATCATCACTCCTCTCAGCTCCTCTATATACAGCCACATCCTGCAGTTCATCACTCCTCCCAGCTCCTCTATATACAGCCCCATCCCGCAGTTCATCACTCCTCTCAGCTCCTCTATATACAGCCGCATCCTGCAGTTCATCACTCCTCTCAGCTCCTCCATATACAGCCCCATCCTGCAGTTCATCACTCCTCCCAGCTCCTCTATATACAGCCCCATCCTGCAGTTCATCACTCCTCTCAGCTCCTCTATATACAGTCCAATCCTGCAGTTCATCACTCCTCTCAGCTCCTCTGTATACAGCCCCATCCTGCAGTTCATCACTCCTCCCAGCTCCTCTATATACAGTCCCATCCTGCAGTTCATCACTCCTCTCAGCTCCTCTATATACAGTCCCATCCTGCAGTTCATCACTCCTCCCAGCTCCTCTATATACAGCCCCATCCTGCAGTTCATCACTCCTCTCAGCTCCTCTATATACAGTCCCATCCTGCAGTTCATCACTCCTTCCAGCTCCTCTATATACAGCCCCATCCTGCAGTTCATCACTCCTCTCAGCTCCTCTATATACAGTCCCATCCTGCAGTTCATCACTCCTTCCAGCTCCTCTATATACAGCCGCATCCTGCAGTTCATCACTCCTCTTAGCTCCTCCATATACAGCCCCATCCTGCAGTTTATCACTTCTCCCAGCTCCTCTATATACAGCCCCATCCTGCAGTTCATCACTCCTTCCAGCTCCTCTATATACAGCCCCATCCTGCAGTTCATCACTCCTCTCAGCTCCTCTGTATACAGCCCCATCCTGCAGTTCATCACTCCTCCCAGCTCCTCTATATACAGCCCCATCCTGCAGTTCATCACACCTCCCAGCTCCTCTATATACAGCCCCATCCTGCAGTTCATCACTCCTCCCAGCTCCTCTATATACAGCCCCATCCTGCAGATCATCACTCCTCTCAGCTCCTCTATATACAGCCCCATCCTGCAGTTCATCACTCCTCCCAGCTCCTCTATATACAGCCCCATCCCGCAGTTCATCACTCCTCTCAGCTCCTCTATATACAGCCGCATCCTGCAGTTCATCACTCCTCTCAGCTCCTCCATATACAGCCCCATCCTGCAGTTCATCACTCCTCCCAGCTCCTCTATATACAGCCCCATCCTGCAGTTCATCACTCCTCTCAGCTCCTCTATATACAGTCCAATCCTGCAGTTCATCACTCCTCTCAGCTCCTCTGTATACAGCCCCATCCTGCAGTTCATCACTCCTCCCAGCTCCTCTATATACAGTCCCATCCTGCAGTTCATCACTCCTCTCAGCTCCTCTATATACAGTCCCATCCTGCAGTTCATCACTCCTCCCAGCTCCTCTATATACAGCCCCATCCTGCAGTTCATCACTCCTCTCAGCTCCTCTATATACAGTCCCATCCTGCAGTTCATCACTCCTTCCAGCTCCTCTATATACAGCCCCATCCTGCAGTTCATCACTCCTCTCAGCTCCTCTATATACAGTCCCATCCTGCAGTTCATCACTCCTTCCAGCTCCTCTATATACAGCCGCATCCTGCAGTTCATCACTCCTCTTAGCTCCTCCATATACAGCCCCATCCTGCAGTTTATCACTCCTCCCAGCTCCTCTATATACAGCCCCATCCTGCAGTTCATCACTCCTTCCAGCTCCTCTATATACAGCCCCATCCTGCAGTTCATCACTCCTCTCAGCTCCTCTATATACAGCCCCATCCTGCAGTTCATCAGTCCTCCCAGCTCCTCTATATACAGCCCCATCCTGCAGTTCATCACTCCTCCCAGCTCCTCTATATACAGCCCCATCCTGCAGTTCATCACTCCTCTCAGCTCCTCTGTATACAGCCCCATCCTGCAGTTCATCATTCCTCTCAGCTCCTCTATATACAGCCCCATCCTGCAGTTCATCACTCCTCTCAGCTCCTCTGTATACAGCTCCATCATGCAGTTCATCACTCCTCCCAGCTCCTCTGTATACAGCCCCATCCTGCAGTTCATCACTCCTCTCAGCTCCTCTGTATACAGCCCCATCCTGCAGTTCATCACTCCTCCCAGCTCCTCTATATACAGCCCCATCCTGCAGTTCATCACTCCTCCCAGCTCCTCTATATACAGCCCCATCCTGCAGTTCATCACTCCTCCCAGCTCCTCTATATACAGCCCCATCCTGCAGTTCATCACTCCTCCCAGCTCCTCTATATACAGCCCCATCCTGCAGATCATCACTCCTCTCAGCTCCTCTATATATAGCCCCATCCTGCAGTTCATCACTCCTCCCAGCTCCTCTATATACAGCCCCATCCCGCAGTTCATAACTCCTCTCAGCTCCTCTATATACAGCCCCATCCTGCAGTTCATCACTCCTCTCAGCTCCTCTATATACAGCCCCATCCTGCAGTTCATCACTCCTCTCAGCTCCTCTGTATACAGCTCCATCCTGCAGTTCATCACTCCTCCCAGCTCCTCTATATACAGCCCCATCCTGCAGTTCATCACTCCTCTCAGCTCCTCTGTATACAGCCCCATCCTGCAGTTCATCACTCCTCCCAGCTCCTCTATATACAGCCCCATCCTGCAGTTCATCACTCCTCCCAGCTCCTCTATATACAGCCCCATCCTGCAGTTCATCACTCCTCCCAGCTCCTCTATATACAGCCCCATCCTGCAGATCATCACTCCTCTCAGCTCCTCTATATACAGCCACATCCTGCAGTTCATCACTCCTCCCAGCTCCTCTATATACAGCCCCATCCCGCAGTTCATCACTCCTCTCAGCTCCTCTATATACAGCCGCATCCTGCAGTTCATCACTCCTCTCAGCTCCTCCATATACAGCCCCATCCTGCAGTTCATCACTCCTCCCAGCTCCTCTATATACAGCCCCATCCTGCAGTTCATCACTCCTCTCAGCTCCTCTATATACAGTCCAATCCTGCAGTTCATCACTCCTCTCAGCTCCTCTGTATACAGCCCCATCCTGCAGTTCATCACTCCTCCCAGCTCCTCTATATACAGTCCCATCCTGCAGTTCATCACTCCTCTCAGCTCCTCTATATACAGTCCCATCCTGCAGTTCATCACTCCTCCCAGCTCCTCTATATACAGCCCCATCCTGCAGTTCATCACTCCTCTCAGCTCCTCTATATACAGTCCCATCCTGCAGTTCATCACTCCTTCCAGCTCCTCTATATACAGCCCCATCCTGCAGTTCATCACTCCTCTCAGCTCCTCTATATACAGTCCCATCCTGCAGTTCATCACTCCTTCCAGCTCCTCTATATACAGCCGCATCCTGCAGTTCATCACTCCTCTTAGCTCCTCCATATACAGCCCCATCCTGCAGTTTATCACTTCTCCCAGCTCCTCTATATACAGCCCCATCCTGCAGTTCATCACTCCTTCCAGCTCCTCTATATACAGCCCCATCCTGCAGTTCATCACTCCTCTCAGCTCCTCTGTATACAGCCCCATCCTGCAGTTCATCACTCCTCCCAGCTCCTCTATATACAGCCCCATCCTGCAGTTCATCACTCCTCCCAGCTCCTCTATATACAGCCCCATCCTGCAGTTCATCACTCCTCCCAGCTCCTCTATATACAGCCCCATCCTGCAGATCATCACTCCTCTCAGCTCCTCTATATACAGCCCCATCCTGCAGTTCATCACTCCTCCCAGCTCCTCTATATACAGCCCCATCCCGCAGTTCATCACTCCTCTCAGCTCCTCTATATACAGCCGCATCCTGCAGTTCATCACTCCTCTCAGCTCCTCCATATACAGCCCCATCCTGCAGTTCATCACTCCTCCCAGCTCCTCTATATACAGCCCCATCCTGCAGTTCATCACTCCTCTCAGCTCCTCTATATACAGTCCAATCCTGCAGTTCATCACTCCTCTCAGCTCCTCTGTATACAGCCCCATCCTGCAGTTCATCACTCCTCCCAGCTCCTCTATATACAGTCCCATCCTGCAGTTCATCACTCCTCTCAGCTCATCTATATACAGTCCCATCCTGCAGTTCATCACTCCTCCCAGCTCCTCTATATACAGCCCCATCCTGCAGTTCATCACTCCTCTCAGCTCCTCTATATACAGTCCCATCCTGCAGTTCATCACTCCTTCCAGCTCCTCTATATACAGCCCCATCCTGCAGTTCATCACTCCTCTCAGCTCCTCTATATACAGTCCCATCCTGCAGTTCATCACTCCTTCCAGCTCCTCTATATACAGCCGCATCCTGCAGTTCATCACTCCTCTTAGCTCCTCCATATACAGCCCCATCCTGCAGTTTATCACTCCTCCCAGCTCCTCTATATACAGCCCCATCCTGCAGTTCATCACTCCTTCCAGCTCCTCTATATACAGCCCCATCCTGCAGTTCATCACTCCTCTCAGCTCCTCTATATACAGCCCCATCCTGCAGTTCATCAGTCCTCCCAGCTCCTCTATATACAGCCCCATCCTGCAGTTCATCACTCCTCCCAGCTCCTCTATATACAGCCCCATCCTGCAGTTCATCACTCCTCTCAGCTCCTCTATATACAGCCCCATCCTGCAGTTCATCATTCCTCTCAGCTCCTCTATATACAGCCCCATCCTGCAGTTCATCACTCCTCTCAGCTCCTCTATATACAGCCCCATCCTGCAGTTCATCACTCCTCTCAGCTCCTCTATATACAGCCCCATCCTGCAGTTCATCACTCCTCTCAGCTCCTCTATATACAGTCCCATCCTGCAGTTCATCACTCCTTCCAGCTCCTCTATATAAAGCCCCATCCTGCAGTTCATCACTCCTCTCAGCTCCTCCATATACAGCCCCATCCTGCAGTTCATCACTCCTCCCAGCTCCTCTATATACAGCCCCATCCTGCAGTTCATCACTCCTCTCAGCTCCTCTGTATACAGCCCCATCCTGCAGTTCATCACTCCTCCCAGCTCCTCTATATACAGTCCAATCCTGCAGTTCATCACTCCTCTCAGCTCCTCTGTATACAGCCCCATCCTGCAGTTCATCACTCCTCCCAGCTCCTCTATATACAGCCCCATCCTGCAGTTCATCACTCCTCCCAGCTCCTCTATATACAGCCCCATCCTGCAGTTCATCACTCCTCTCAGCTCCTCTATTTACAGCCCCATCCTGCAGTTCATCACTCCTCTCAGCTCCTCTATATACAGCCCCATCCTGCAGTTCATCACTCCTCCCAGCTCCTCTATATACAGCCCCATCCTGCAGTTCATCACTCCTCTCAGCTCCTCCATATACAGCCCCATCCTGCAGTTCATCACTCCTCCCAGCTCCTCTATATACAGCCCCATCCTGCAGTTCATCACTCCTCCCAGCTCCTCTATATACAGCCCCATCCTGCAGTTCATCACTCCTCCCAGCTCCTCTATATACAGCCCCATCCTGCAGTTCATCACTCCTCTCAGCTCCTCTATATACAGCTCCATCCTGCAGTTCATCACTCCTCCCAGCTCCTCTATTTACAGCCCCATCCTGCAGTTCATCACTCCTCCCAGCTCCTCTATATACAGCCCCATCCTGCAGATCATCACTCCTCTCAGCTCCTCTATATACAGCCCCATCCTGCAGTTCATCACTCCTCCCAGCTCCTCTATATACAGCCCCATCCTGCAGTTCATCACTCCTCCCAGCTCCTCTATATACAGCCCCATCCTGCAGTTCATCACTCCTCTCAGCTCCTCTATTTACAGCCCCATCCTGCAGTTCATCACTCCTCTCAGCTCCTCTATATACAGTCCCATCCTGCAGTTCATCACTCCTCCCAGCTCCTCTATATACAGCCCCATCCTGCAGTTCATCACTCCTCCCAGCTCCTCTATATACAGCCCCATCCTGCAGTTCATCACTCCTCCCAGCTCCTCTATATACAGCCCCATCCTGCAGATCATCACTCCTCTCAGCTCCTCTATATACAGCCCCATCCTGCAGTTCATCACTCCTCCCAGCTCCTCTATATACAGCCCCATCCCGCAGTTCATAACTCCTCTCAGCTCCTCTATATACAGCCCCATCCCGCAGTTCATCACTCCTCTCAGCTCCTCTATATACAGCCCCATCCTGCAGTTCATCACTCCTCTCAGCTCCTCTGTATACAGCTCCATCCTGTAGTTCATCACTCCTCCCAGCTCCTCTATATACAGCCCCATCCTGCAGTTCATCACTCCTCTCAGCTCCTCTGTATACAGCCCCATCCTGCAGTTCATCACTCCTCCCAGCTCCTCTATATACAGCCCCATCCTGCAGTTCATCACTCCTCCCAGCTCCTCTATATACAGCCCCATCCTGCAGTTCATCACTCCTCCCAGCTCCTCTATATACAGCCCCATCCTGCAGATCATCACTCCTCTCAGCTCCTCTATATACAGCCCCATCCTGCAGTTCATCACTCCTCCCAGCTCCTCTATATACAGCCCCATCCCGCAGTTCATCACTCCTCTCAGCTCCTCTATATACAGCCGCATCCTGCAGTTCATCACTCCTCTCAGCTCCTCCATATACAGCCCCATCCTGCAGTTCATCACTCCTCCCAGCTCCTCTATATACAGCCCCATCCTGCAGTTCATCACTCCTCTCAGCTCCTCTATATACAGTCCAATCCTGCAGTTCATCACTCCTCTCAGCTCCTCTGTATACAGCCCCATCCTGCAGTTCATCACTCCTCCCAGCTCCTCTATATACAGTCCCATCCTGCAGTTCATCACTCCTCTCAGCTCCTCTATATACAGTCCCATCCTGCAGTTCATCACTCCTCCCAGCTCCTCTATATACAGCCCCATCCTGCAGTTCATCACTCCTCTCAGCTCCTCTATATACAGTCCCATCCTGCAGTTCATCACTCCTTCCAGCTCCTCTATATACAGCCCCATCCTGCAGTTCATCACTCCTCTCAGCTCCTCTATATACAGTCCCATCCTGCAGTTCATCACTCCTTCCAGCTCCTCTATATACAGCCGCATCCTGCAGTTCATCACTCCTCTCAGCTCCTCCATATACAGCCCCATCCTGCAGTTTATCACTCCTCCCAGCTCCTCTATATACAGCCCCATCCTGCAGTTCATCACTCCTTCCAGCTCCTCTATATACAGCCCCATCCTGCAGTTCATCACTCCTCTCAGCTCCTCTATATACAGCCCCATCCTGCAGTTCATCAGTCCTCCCAGCTCCTCTATATACAGCCCCATCCTGCAGTTCATCACTCCTCCCAGCTCCTCTATATACAGCCCCATCCTGCAGTTCATCACTCCTCTCAGCTCCTCTATATACAGCCCCATCCTGCAGTTCATCACTCCTCTCAGCTCCTCTATATACAGCCCCATCCTGCAGTTCATCACTCCTCTCAGCTCCTCTATATACAGCCCCATCCTGCAGTTCATCACTCCTCTCAGCTCCTCTATATACAGCCCCATCCTGCAGTTCATCACTCCTCTCAGCTCCTCTATATACAGTCCCATCCTGCAGTTCATCACTCCTTCCAGCTCCTCTATATAAAGCCCCATCCTGCAGTTCATCACTCCTCTCAGCTCCTCCATATACAGCCCCATCCTGCAGTTCATCACTCCTCCCAGCTCCTCTATATACAGCCCCATCCTGCAGTTCATCACTCCTCTCAGCTCCTCTGTATACAGCCCCATCCTGCAGTTCATCACTCCTCCCAGCTCCTCTATATACAGTCCAATCCTGCAGTTCATCACTCCTCTCAGCTCCTCTGTATACAGCCCCATCCTGCAGTTCATCACTCCTCCCAGCTCCTCTATATACAGCCCCATCCTGCAGTTCATCACTCCTCCCAGCTCCTCTATATACAGCCCCATCCTGCAGTTCATCACTCCTCTCAGCTCCTCTATTTACAGCCCCATCCTGCAGTTCATCACTCCTCTCAGCTCCTCTATATACAGCCCCATCCTGCAGTTCATCACTCCTCCCAGCTCCTCTATATACAGCCCCATCCTGCAGTTCATCACTCCTCTCAGCTCCTCTATTTACAGCCCCATCCTGCAGTTCATCACTCCTCTCAGCTCCTCTATATACAGTCCCATCCTGCAGTTCATCACTCCTCCCAGCTCCTCTATATACAGCCCCATCCTGCAGTTCATCACTCCTCTCAGCTCCTCTGTATACAGCCCCATCCTGCAGTTCATCACTCCTCTCAGCTCCTCTATATACAGCCCCATCCTGCAGTTCATCACTCCTCCCAGCTCCTCTATATACAGCCCCATCCTGCAGTTCATCACTCCTCTCAGCTCCTCCATATACAGCCCCATCCTGCAGTTCATCACTCCTCCCAGCTCCTCTATATACAGCCCCATCCTGCAGTTCATCACTCCTCTCAGCTCCTCCGTATACAGCCCCATCCTGCAGTTCATCACTCCTCCCAGCTCCTCTATATACAGCCCCATCCTGCAGTTCATCACTCCTCTCAGCTCCTCTATATACAGTCCCATCCTGCAGTTCATCACTCCTTCCAGCTCCTCTATATACAGCCGCATCCTGCAGTTCATCACTCCTCTCAGCTCCTCCATATACAGCCCCATCCTGCAGTTCATCACTCCTCCCAGCTCCTCTATATACAGCCGCATCCTGCAGTTCATCACTCCTCTCAGCTCCTCCATATACAGCCCCATCCTGCAGTTCATCACTCCTCCCAGCTCCTCTATATACAGCCGCATCCTGCAGTTCATCACTCCTCTCAGCTCCTCCATATACAGCCCCATCCTGCAGTTCATCACTCCTCCCAGCTCCTCTATATACAGCCGCATCCTGCAGTTCATCACTCCTCTCAGCTCCTCCATATACAGCCCCATCCTGCAGTTCATCACTCCTCCCAGCTCCTCTATATACAGCCCCATCCTGCAGTTCATCACTCCTCCCAGCTCCTCTATATACAGCCGCATCCTGCAGTTCATCACTCCTCTCAGCTCCTCCATATACAGCCCCATCCTGCAGTTCATCACTCCTCCCAGCTCCTCTATATACAGCCGCATCCTGCAGTTCATCACTCCTCTCAGCTCCTCTATATACAGCCCCATCCTGCAGTTCATCACTCCTCCCAGCTCCTCTATATACAGCCCCATCCTGCAGTTCATCACTCCTCTCAGCTCCTCTATACACTGTGTTCCAAATTATTATGCACAAAGAGTTTAGGGGTGATAAGGTTAGAATTTTTTGTTTGTCATTTAAACTCATTGATGGTGATGTGTGTCAAGGTTGTTTATATCACTGAAAGCAATTGCAGATACCTGTGCACATTAGTTTGGCCGTTGTGTCCAAATAAAGGCAAGACTACTTAAGAGGGCTGTTCCACATTATTAAGCAGCCTACATTTTTAGCCAAAATGGGAAAGAAAAAGGATGTGTCGGCTGCTGAGAAGCAACAAATTGTGGAGTATTTAGGTCAAGGCATGACTACAATCAACATTGCCAAGACACTTCATCGTGATCATTGCACAATCAAGAAGTATGTAGCTGGTTCCCAGCATACACGTTTGCGTGCTGATAAGGAAAAATTGAGGACTCTTTCCAACAGGCAATTGCGTAAGGTTAAAAAAGCAGCTGCAAAAATACCTTGTCATAGCAGCAGGCAAGTTTTTGAAGCTGCTGGTGCCTCCAATGTCCCCAGAACAACAAGATGCAGGGTCCTTCAGAGGTTTGCAGCTGTGCGGATCCTGTCGACCACCTCTATCCACTGCACACAAGCAGAAATGGCTCCAGTGGCCAAACGATACATGAAGACTGACTTCCAAACTGTTGTGTTCACCGATGAGTGCCGTGCAACGCTCGATGGTCCAGATGGATGGAGTGGAGGATGGCTGGTTGATGGACACCCCATGAAAACGCCAACAAGGAGGAGGTGGAGTAATGTTTTGGGCTGGAATCATAGGGAGAGAGATTGTCGGCCCCTTTATGATCCCTGAAGGGGTAAAGATGAACTCCATAATCTACGTGGAGTCTCTAAAACAACACTTCCTGCCATGGTTCAAGAGGAAGAACCGTGCTTTCCGCAGCAAGATCATTTTCATGCATGATAATGCACCGTCTCATGCTGCAAAAAACACATCTGCATCTCTGGCTGCTCTGGGCATAAAAGAGGACAAACTCATGGTGCGGCCACCATCTTCCCCTGACCTCAACCCCATTGAGAACCTCTGGAGCATCATCAAAAGGAGTGTCTAGGATGGCGGGAGGCAGTTCACATCTAAGCAACAGCTCTGGGAGGGTATTCTGTCCACATGCAAAACAATTGAAGCAGAAACTATCCAAAAACTAACAAATTCAATGGACGAGAGAGTTCAGAAGCTTCTTTCCAACAAGGAGTCCTATGTGCAAATGTAACATCACCTAGAATAAAGATTTCACTTGAAAACTGTTTGATTTCATTTTGTAATAAGCTGATAATGCTTATAACTTCACAACTGACCATTTTTTTGTTCAAAATTAAATAAAAAAGGTTGAAAACTCTGCTGTGCATAATAATTTGGAACATGCATTTTGAGTGTTTATTTTTTTTTTAAAGATACTGTTTTCATAGGCAGTTTGTTCCACAACATTGCAATTATACTAGAATAGTAGATGACTGGAAAATAACAATGACTGCAATTCAGATAGGTAATTTAGAGAAAATATGAGGAAATATTATTTGCATAATAATTTGGAACACAGTGTATACAGCCCCATCCTGCAGTTCATCACTCCTCTCAGCTCCTCTATATACAGCCCCATCCTGCAGTTCATCACTCCTCTCAGCTCCTCTGTATACAGCTCCATCCTGCAGTTCATCACTCCTCCCAGCTCCTCTATATACAGCCCCATCCTGCAGTTCATCACTCCTCCCAGCTCCTCTATATACAGCCCCATCCTGCAGTTCATCACTCCTCTCAGCTCCTCTGTATACAGCCCCATCCTGCAGTTCATCACTCCTCCCAGCTCCTCTATATACAGTCCCATCCTGCAGTTCATCACTCCTCCCAGCTCCTCTATATACAGCCCCATCCTGCAGTTCATCACTCCTCCCAGCTCCTCTATATACAGCCCCATCCTGCAGTTCATCACTCCTCCCAGCTCCTCTATATACAGCCCCATCCTGCAGTTCATCACTCCTCCCAGCTCCTCTATATACAGCCCCATCCTGCAGTTCATCACTCCTCCCAGCTCCTCTATATACAGCCCCATCCTGCAGATCATCACTCCTCTCAGCTCCTCTATATACAGCCCCATCCTGCAGTTCATCACTCCTCCCAGCTCCTCTATATACAGCCCCATCCCGCAGTTCATCACTCCTCTCAGCTCCTCTATATACAGCCCCATCCTGCAGTTCATCACTCCTCTCAGCTCCTCTATATACAGCCCCATCCTGCAGTTCATCACTCCTCTCAGCTCCTCTGTATACAGCTCCATCCTGCAGTTCATCACTCCTCCCAGCTCCTCTATATACAGCCCCATCCTGCAGTTCATCACTCCTCTCAGCTCCTCTGTATACAGCCCCATCCTGCAGTTCATCACTCCTCCCAGCTCCTCTATATACAGCCCCATCCTGCAGTTCATCACTCCTACCAGCTCCTCTATATACAGCCCCATCCTGCAGTTCATCACTCCTCCCAGCTCCTCTATATACAGCCCCATCCTGCAGATCATCACTCCTCTCAGCTCCTCTATATACAGCCCCATCCTGCAGTTCATCACTCCTCCCAGCTCCTCTATATACAGCCCCATCCTGCAGTTCATCACTCCTCTCAGCTCCTCTATATACAGCCGCATCCTGCAGTTCATCACTCCTCTCAGCTCCTCCATATACAGCCCCATCCTGCAGTTCATCACTCCTCCCAGCTCCTCTATATACAGCCCCATCCTGCAGTTCATCACTCCTCTCAGCTCCTCTATATACAGCCCCATCCTGCAGTTCATCACTCCTCTCAGCTCCTCTGTATACAGCCCCATCCTGCAGTTCATCACTCCTCTCAGCTCCTCTATATACAGCCCCATCCTGCAGTTCATCACTCCTCCCAGCTCCTCTATATACAGCCCCATCCTGCAGTTCATCACTCCTCTCAGCTCCTCTATATACAGTCCCATCCTGCAGTTCATCACTCCTTCCAGCTCCTCTATATACAGCCGCATCCTGCAGTTCATCACTCCTCTCAGCTCCTCCATATACAGCCCCATCCTGCAGTTCATCACTCCTCCCAGCTCCTCTATATACAGCCCCATCCTGCAGTTCATCACTCCTCCCAGCTCCTCTATATACAGCCCCATCCTGCAGTTCATCACTCCTCCCAGCTCCTCTATATACAGCCCCATCCTGCAGTTCATCACTCCTCTCAGCTCCTCTATATACAGCTCCATCCTGCAGTTCATCACTCCTCCCAGCTCCTCTATATACAGCCCCATCCTGCAGTTCATCACTCCTCCCAGCTCCTCTATATACAGCCCCATCCTGCAGATCATCACTCCTCTCAGCTCCTCTATATACAGCCCCATCCTGCAGTTCATCACTCCTCCCAGCTCCTCTATATACAGCCCCATCCTGCAGTTCATCACTCCTCCCAGCTCCTCTATATACAGCCGCATCCTGCATTTCATCACTCCTCTCAGCTCCTCCATATACAGCCCCATCCTGCAGTTCATCACTCCTCCCAGCTCCTCTATATACAGCCCCATCCTGCAGTTCATCACTCCTCTCAGCTCCTCTATATACAGCCCCATCCTGCTTTTCATCACTCCTCTCAGCTCCTCTATATACAGCCCCATCCTGCAGTTCATCACTCCTCTCAGCTCCTCTGTATACAGCTCCATCATGCAGTTCATCACTCCTCTCAGCTCCTCTATATACAGCCCCATCCTGCAGTTCATCACTCCTCCCAGCTCCTCTATATACAGCCCCATCCTGCAGTTCATCACTCCTCTCAGCTCCTCTATATACAGCCCCATCCTGCAGTTCATCACTCCTCTCAGCTCCTCTATATACAGCCCCATCCTGCAGTTCATCACTCCTCTCAGCTCCTCTGTATACAGCTCCATCATGCAGTACATCATTATACCTCGCATCCTACTATCTGGGAGTTTATACCTGTAGTATATATTTCCTCTAAACGTCTCCTGCAGCATATCACTCCTTTTAGCTAATTTATACAGTCACATCATGTACATCGCCTGTCATCGTTCCCTCCATATATAATCCTCTCCTACAGTTCATCACTCCTCCCAGCTCCTCTATATACAGCCCCATCCTGCAGTTCATCACTCCTCCCAGCTCCTCTATATACAGCCCCATCCTGCAGTTCATCACTCCTCCCAGCTCCTCTATATACAGCCCCATCCTGCAGATCATCACTCCTCTCAGCTCCTCTATATACAGCCCCATCCTGCAGTTCATCACTCCTCCCAGCTCCTCTATATACAGCCCCATCCTGCAGTTCATCACTCCTCCCAGCTCCTCTATATACAGCCGCATCCTGCAGTTCATCACTCCTCCCAGCTCCTCTATATACAGCCCCATCCTGCAGTTCATCACTCCTCTCAGCTCCTCCATATATAATCCTCTCCTACAGTTCATCACTCCTCTCAGCTCCTCTATATACTTTTCCTTCCTACAGTACCAAACAGATAGCTTATTTCTGGTGCCAAAAAGGAAAAAAAATAATTTAGTTACTGCTAAAATAATAAAAATTCTTTGCTTGTCATGGGTCAAACTCTCTATAAACTGCTGCTTGTCCATTATTCACTTTCCGAACAAACACCAAACCTGTTGCTACTCCCTAAACAAGGCAGAATTAATATTTTTTTTCAAGGCTAAAAGAAGACAAGCAATTGCTTCTACAGTTTATAGACACAAAACCTTTTGCTAGTCCACAGGAAGGGATAATTTTTGGACCACTGTGGCTTCTTCTATGTACTTCTATGTACACCGCCTGTGTCTGCTCTTAAAAAAAATATTTTTTTAATATTAATAATCGTGTTTGTACTAAAGAGTTTGCAAAGAGGTTGGGTGCAGTCCTTGGACACCTCAGAGTGTTACACACATCTATACAGAGCAATTAGACAAATTGAGCAACATTGGTGAATTTGAATTTCAGAAGAGTCATTAATCTCTACTATGTCTCCATCTGTTATGATATGGGATGACTTTACCTTCCTTTCAATAATTTCACATCATCAAAGCTCAGATATTTCGGCCTCCTGCGCACGTCTCTCTCTGTCTCGTACACAATGTTCTTCTGCTTCATATCTATAAAACTAAGCAATTGTTAAAGGAGAATCTACTATCCCGGAGAACCTCATATCCCGGAGAACCTACTATCCCGGAGAACCTCATATCCCGGAGAACCTCATATCCCGGAGAACCTCATATCCCAGAGAACCTACTATCCAGGAGAACCTCATATCCCGGAGAACTTCATATCCCGGAGAACCTCATATCCCGGAGAACCTACTATCTCAGAGAACCTCATATCCCGGAGAACCTACTATCCTGGAGAACCTCATATCCCGGAGAACCTCATATCCAGGAGAACCTCATATCCCGGAGAACCTCATATCCCAGAGAACCTCATATCCCGGAGAACCTCATATCCCGGAAAACCTCATATCCTGGAGAACCTACTATCCCAGAGAACCTCATATCCTGGAGAACCTACTATCCTGGAGAACCTCATATCCCAGAGAACCTCATATCCCGGAGAACCTCATATCCCAGAGAACCTACTATCCCAGAGAACCTCATATCCCAGAGAACCTCATATCCCGGAGAACCTCATATCCCGGAAAACCTCATATCCCGGAGAACCTACTATCCCAGAGAACCTCATATCCCGGAGAACCTCATATCCCGGAGAACCTCATATCCCGGAGAACCTACTATCCCAGAGAACCTCATATCCTGGAGAACCTACTATCCTGGAGAACCTCATATCCCGGAGAACCTCATATCCCGGAGAACCTCATATCCCAGAGAACCTCATATCCCGGAGAACCTCATATCCCAGAGAACCTCATATCCCGGAGAACCTACTATCCCGGAGAACCTCATATCCCGGAGAACCTCATATCCCAGAGAACCTCATATCCCGGAGAACCTCATATCCCGGAGAACCTCATATCCCAGAGAACCTCATATCCTGGAGAACCTCATATCCCGGAGAACCTCATATCCCGGAGAACCTCATATCCCAGAGAACCTCATATCCTGGAGAACCTACTATCCTGGAGAACCTCATATCCCGGAGAACCTCATATCCCAAAGGTTAATGTTGACCTCATATCCCGGAGAACCTCATATCCCAAAGGTTAACGTTGACCTCATGTCAGTACAGGACATTATTGGGGCTGATGCCAAAGGCGTTTGGGTCGTTCCCTAAGCATTGTGGCCCTTCTGGAGTCAACATTAGTAAAAATGACACTTATCCCCACATTATCCTTTATACCTCGGAAGTTGATCTCATAGTCGTTTTCACCAGTAGAAAAAGGAATGACAGCATTGCCATTGGCAAGATATACGTTCTCCAGATCTGAGGATGAGATGGTGACGATCGTGCTATTCGCATTCTAGATAAACAGAACATCGGTAGAAAATATGTAATTCTCCGGTCAGTTCTGATTTTTACCAATGGCCACCCCCAATATCTATAAAAGGTAACCCAACTATCACATTTAATTTGTAGAATTGGTCTCCTCACGTAGAGCTTAAAGACCTTTTTGGCCACATAGCCTCTAGTGCCAGGAATAACCATAAACTCTGCATCCTCTACAGCTCCGCCCCTGAGGATCACACTTTATTAATTGCCCACTTACAGATTGGCCATATTGTATCCAGCTGTCATATTCATCCCTCCAGTACCACAGCCACTCAGTGGTCAGGACATATTCAGACGGCTTTACGACCGATGATACGGTGGAGAGACGACGAACGCGGAGCCCGCCAGATCTCATGGTCAGAAAGTCAATCAGAGGAACGCTGCAAAGGAAGAGTGGGAAGAAGTTACCAGGTGATGCCCTACCCCCTAAAGTAATCTATCTTACATAGAAGGTGGGACCCAGAGCAAAATCCCACTAGTTTGGATACACAAATTATCATCTAACACTCGGTTCTGGATGACTTGTACCTGTCAACCATTGGGTCGCAGTAACTTTTCTCAATCTCCTCCATGTTGGGAACATCTTCCCAGGTGGTTCCTTTGTAAATCTGCCAGCAGTACGGCAGGTAATAATGCATGTCCGGGCAACGTCCTGTAATTAAAAAAGAACCCTCCGTTACCTGCAATATCCAAACCCAAATCCAATAATCCCTTCCCCGGGGGGTCACTTACTTCCTAGGTTGCAATATTTCCAAAGACTAGAAAGACAGATCTCCGGGACTTTGTGAGGCTTAGCGGGAGAAGAAACTACAAAAAAATAAAACAAAATAACATTTTTTTTAATGGGTCATCTATAAGGTTATCGACTCGCTACTCTCTAAAAAGATCTTATGGCTTTTTGAAGTAATTTTAAGATCTGCGACAAGTCAGACCTGAGCTCTGTGCACCGACGCGTCTGCAGTCATCCTGCACCCAACATGGACAGATGAGGAGACCATGGGAGTAAGGAAGTCCTAGAAGGACGCGGTAGACCTTCACCACTGGGCACCATGTTAACCCTAATCCTTTACTGGTCTTATAGTCATCTTACCATACAAAACTTTCCTCCAATCACATCCGGAGCTGCAAAGAAAAAAACCTACATCTCTCACGATACAATTCACCAGACGGAGTAGAAAATCGGCAACTAGCAGGTGATAGGGTCTAAGTATATAATTATCTATATGGAGAATAAGCCAGGAGCGGTCAAAAGTCTGGGATTCACCAGGGATAGTTGTGAATGTGACAATTATCAATTTCTGTTACTATAGATGTAACCTTTGAAACAATAGTTATGATTACCAGTCATACCTGGAACCGGACATATGGGTGGAACCGGCGTCTGTGACCGGACCATTGAGTCTACTCGATTCTGCAGAGGAACAGGTGGACCTTTCGTAGGAGAATTATTGAGTGTGGTACCGGATGATGGAGCAGTGGAAGGATCGGCTGCCGGAGCGGTACTGGGGTTCATGAAGGTAAAAACTGATTGACGGATGGATGGGCTTGTAGTAGAGGAGGTCACTGGTTTCTTCAGAGGAATAGATGGACCTGTATAAAGAGAATCAAGCAATCTTCTTCGTTTGGTATATAACATTGGTGAAACATTTGATACGTTCTCCACTGGGTCTGGTTTTGCTTGAGAAACTGATGGACCATTCAGTGGATCAATAACTGGTGAAGCATTAGCTGGTCCTGTGAAGGTCACGGGTGAAGTTGCTGGTTTAGGCTGAAAAACAGATAAACTTGTGATAGAAGATGAAGGGCCAGCTGGTTGAGGGTTGGATGAACTTGCAATGAAGGTGACTGTTGGTGTCTCTAAAGGACAAGATAGACTTTTTGTAAGAGAATTAACCACTGTGGTACATGATGATGGAACCCTGGAAGTCCTTGCTTTAGGGCAGGCACTAGATTTCATGAAGTAAACAGTTGATTGAGGTCTGGTTGATGCCATCGCTGGAACCTTCACCACTGGCACTGGTTTTGCTTGGGAAACTGATGGTCCATTCACTGAAGCTTTAGCTTGTTGAGCATTATCTGGTCCTGTGATGGTCACTGGTGCAGTAGTCGGCTTTGAAACATCTACACGTGGGATAGAAGATAAAAAGCCAATTGATTGTGGGCTGGATGGGCTTGTCATGGGGGTAGTCACTGCTGTCTTTAGAGGAACAGCTGAACCTTTTGTGGGAGAATTAGGCAATTTGATATAAGATGATGGAGCAGTGAAAGGATCGGCTGCTGGTTGGGTGTTTGGTTTTGTGATGGTAACAAATGGTTGCAGTTCCAATATGCTTGAAGTGGTCATTTGTTTCTTTAGAGGAACAGATGGAGAAACAGAATCAACCAATTTGCTTGGTATAGTATATGCCATTGGTGGAGTATTGGGTAAGTCCACCAACTGTAATGGGACTGGTTTTGCTTGGGAAACTGATGGACCAATCATAGGAACATTAACTGGTGAAGTATCTACTGGACTTGCAGTGGTCAATGGTGTAGTAATTGGATTTGGCTGGAAAGCAGATATGGTAGAAGACATAAGTCCCGCTGGCGTTCCTGTTGGTGAAATTACAGACATATTATTGGTCATGAATACACTTAGGGTAAGTACCCAGCAATTCGATCCGAAAGTAAAATAATTGGAGGGTCAAGATTACATTTGGGTTAAAAAAGCCTGTAAAAAACGTATACTCATCTGTGCTAAGTTCTCCCCTCACCATGTCCTGCTCACAGACCTCTCTGCTGAGTCCTGTGCTTAGTCTCGCACCAGGCTTCCCTCCGTTATATGGAAGTTCTGCAGAACGCAGGACAACCGGAGGAACCAGCAATTAGCAGCATCAGGACGGGGTACAAGCTTCTAATCTGCTTCTCTTGTGGAACATTGCCCAGAAGACCCCAAACTCAGCTGCTCTCTTCAGCGAGAACCAGTACATCAGCCACGTTGCTGTGAACAAGGACTTAGAGTTCGGCCCCCCCTCTGTATATAATATACCGGGGAGAGATGTGGCCGCATCATGCTATAGACTGGGAACATTATGGACAATGGGACTGAATGGGGAATTGGAATTGAAGATTACGATGCGCGCCCCAGTCCTTTTCTCCATACAGCATATAAGGCAAAGCGGTGACTTTGGTGGCTCTTAGCCTTCGGACACCCCATGCCAAGTTGGAGAATCCAATAGATTCCGTGTAACACAACTTTTCATTAATAGGTTTCTACACGCTTTCATTTTTCCCCTGAAATGTGATTCTTGCTTTTGTTACGCTTTTCAGCAAAGTGTTGTTTTCTATTTGCAGTGACTATAAGGAACAATGCAGACAATGTGATGGATTTATTGTCAATATTGTCCAGGATATGCGATAAACAGTCATGGCCAAAAAGTGTTGGCACCCTGGAAATTGTTCCAGAAAATGAACTATTTCTCCTAGAACATTATCACATTTCCCCATATTTCGTTATACACATGATGTTTATTTCACTTGTGTGTATTGAAACAGGAAAAAAAAAAACAGAGAAAAAAAAGGCAAAGTGGACATAATTTCACACAAAACCCCCTAAAATGGTCTGGACAAAATTGTTGGAGCCTTTTCAAAATTGTTTGTAAATAACTTTGTTTCAAGTATGTGATGCTCGTTCACACTCACCTGTGGCAAGTAACAGGTGTGGGTGATACGAAAATCACACCTGAAACCAGATAAAAAGGGGAGAAGTGTACTATTTTTGCATTGTGTGTCTGTGTGTGCGCCACACTAAGAATGGAGAACCGAAAGAGGAGAAGAGAACTGTTTGAGGACTTGAGAACCAAAATTGTTGAACAATATCACCAATCTCAAGGTTACAAGTCCATCTCCAGAGATCTTAATGTTCCTTTGTCCATGGAGCACAACACAATCAAGAAGTTTACAACTAATGGCACTGTAGCTAATCTCTCTGGACGTGTATGGCAGAGAACCGTTGATGAAACACCCGTTTACTGCAACACCCTCCTCTGTGGCCTCCCCGCTAACTCCCTTGCACTACTCCAGTCTGTCCTCAACTCTGCTGCCCGGCTAATCCACCTCTCTCCTCGCTACTCCCCTGCTTCTCCCCTCTGCAAATCCTTACACTGGCTCCCATTCCCCAACGAATCCAGTTCGAACTACTAACACTGATCTACAAAGCCGTCCACAACCTGTCCCCACCCTACATCTCTGAACTAATCTCCCAATATCTTCCCTCACATAATCTCCGATCCTCCCAAGACCTCCTCCTCTCCTCCACACTTATTCGTTCCTCACACAACCACCTCCAAGATTTCTCCCGAATATCCCCCATCCTCTGGAATTCCATGCCTCAACACGTCCGATTATCCACCACCCTTGGATCCTTCAGACGGAACCTGAAAACCCACCTCTTCAGGAAAGACTACAGCCTGCAATAATCATTCTGCCGCCTCACCAACCGCCGGAGCTACCGCCACGTCACCGGCCACCCGAGCTGCCGCCACGTCACCGGCCACCCGAGCTGCCACCTCACCAACCACCCGAGCTGCCGCCTCACCAACCACCCGAGCTGCCGCCTCACCAACCACCCGAGCTGCCGCCTCACCACCACCCGAGCTGCTGCCTCACCAACCACCCGAGCTGCCGCCCCACCAACCACCCGAGCTGCCGCCTCACCAACCACCCGAGCTGCCGCCCCACCAACCACCCGAGCTGCTACCACGTCACCAACCACCCGAGCTGCCGCATCGCCACCACCAGAGCTGCCGCCTCACCAACCACCCGAGCTTCCGCCTCACCAACCACCAGAGCTGCCACCTCACCACCACCAGTGCTGCAGCACACCGACCTCCTGTCTCTTCCCCATTATAAGTCTGCAAGGACAGGGTCCTCTCCCCTCTGTTCCAGTCTGTCATTGTAAATTTGCTTACTGCTAACGATATTTATAACCCTGTATGTAACCTCTGCTCATGTACAGCACCATGGAATGGTGCTATATAAATAAATACTAATAATAATAATAATAATAATAATAATAATTATGAAAGTTTTTAATGCAGGATAGTTTGGATGGTGGATAAGCCACCTGTTATGATTTGGTAATTCAGAACCACAATGGACATAGCGATCAGAGCACATACAGTGACCTGACAATAACCCAAAAACATAGAACGAGCTCTGAGACGTGGGAACTCTGCTGACCGCAATCCCTAATCCTCTCCAACCACACTAGAGGTAGCCGTGGAGCGCTCCTGACCAGTCCTATGCAACTCGGCACGGCCTGAGAAACTAGCTAGCCTGAAGATAGAAAATAAGCCTACCTTGCCTCAGAGAAATACCCCAAAGGAAAAGGCAGCCCCCACATATAATGACTGTGAGTTAAGATGAAAAGACAAACGTAGAGATGAAATAGACTTAGCAAAGTGAGGCCCAACTTTATGAACAGAGCGAGGATAGGAAAGGTAACTTTGCGGTCAACACAAAACCCTACAAAAACCAGGCAAAGGGGGCAAAAAGACCCTCCGTACCGAACTAACGGCACGGAGGTACACCCTCTGCGTCCCAGAGCTTCCAGCAAGCAGAAAAAAACAAATTGACAAGCTGGACAGAAAAAAAACAGCAAACAAATAGCAAAGAGGAACTTAGCTATGCAGAGCAGCAGGCCACAGGAACGATCCAGGAGGAAACAGGTCCAATACTAGAACATTGACTGGAAGCCAGGATCAAAGCACTAGGTGGAGTTAAATAGAGGAGCACCTAACGACTTCACAATATCACCTGAGGAAGGAAACTCAGAAGCCGCAGTACCACTTTCCTCCACCAACGGAAGCTCACAGAGAGAACCAGCCGAAGAATCACTTGTGACCACAAGAGGGAGCTCTGCCACAGAATTCACAACAGCCTAGCCAGTCTCCAGACCTTCATCCTAGAGAAAACTTATGGACGGAGTTGAAGCTCCGAGTTGTCAAGCGACGGCCTCAAAATCTTAATGATTTAGAGATGATCTGCAAAGAGGAGTGGAGCAAAATTCCTCCTGACATGTGCGCAATCCTCATCATCAACTACAAGAAACGTCTGACTGCTGGGCCTGCCAACAAGGGTTTTACCACCAAGTATTAAGTCTGGTTTGCCAGAGGGATCAAATACTTATTTCTCACTGCAAAATGCAAATAATTGTATATAATTTATACAATGTGATTTTCTGGATTTTATTTTTGATATTCTATCTCTCAATGTTAAAATTAACCTGCCCTTAAAATTATCGACTGTTCATGTCTTTGTCAGTAGGCAAACGTACAGAATCAGAAAGGGATCAAATACTTATTTCCCCCACTGTATGTCCTATTTGCCTTTTTTTCTGTTGTTCGAAAACACACAAAGGAAATAATTGTGTATAAAAAAACATGTGTAACTGTAACTTGCTGATTGGTGGGAGTTTAATGCTGGAACCTGCCGCGATCGACCCAGAGGTGCGGCTCAATGTGAATCCGCCCTATAAATGCCAAAAGAAAATCCGCTCCCTGCATGTGAGACTCCGATCCTGATACTGAGCACATACTCAGACGCACCTGCTGGGTCTCCTTGTATTCTCGGTAACTTGCTCTGCGGAGCAGCGTCATCAGAATTCCTTCTATTTCTCGCTTCTCGTCCATCAGTTTCTGCAGCAGAGTTCTCCATCGTTACAGCTTCATGAAACAACTTGAGACGTTCATTGTGTTTCACGTCACAAAGCATCTGAAAATTCCTAATAGAAACCGCAGACATCTGAGAACGAGCAGAAAAGAGATCAAGAAAATTGTGAGAGCGTTTACTAGAGCGACAACAACACACAATAACAGGACAAAGTATACAACAAACACAACGGTCACAGCCTATAAGACCGACACACTGAAACAATGGCCAGGAAAGATTTATATGTTTTATGGTCTTTCTAGGAAGTATTGTAGTAATTATATTCTTATACTGTGTATAGGGGGCAGTATTATAGTAGTTATATTCTTGCACATAGGGGCAGTATTATAGTAGTTATATTCTTGCACATAGGGGCAGTATTATAGTAGTTATATTCTTGTACATAGGGGCAGTATTATAGTAGTTATATTCCTGTACATAGGAGCAGTATTATAGTAGTTATATTCTTGTATATAGGGGCAGTATTATAGTAGTTATATTCTTGTACATAGGGGCAGTATTATAGTAGTTATATTCCTGTACATAGGAGCAGTATTATAGTAGTTATATTCCTGTACATAGGGGCAGTATTATAGTAGTTATATTCTTGTACATAGGAGCAGTATTATAGTAGTTATATTCTTGTACATAGGGGCAGTATTATAGTAGTTATATTCCTGTACATAGGAGCAGTATTATAGTAGTTATATTCCTGTACATAGGGGCAGTATTATAGTAGTTATATTCTTGTACATAGGAGCAGTATTATAGTAGTTATATTCTTGTACATAAGAGCAGTATTATAGTAGTTATATTCTTGTACATAGGAGCAGTATTATAGTAATTATATTCTTGTACATAGGAGCAGTATTATAGTAGTTATATTCTTGTACATAGGAGCAGTATTATAGTAATTATATTCTTGTACATAGGAGCAGTATTATAGTAATTATATTCTTGTACATAGGAGCAGTATTATAGTAGTTATATTCTTGTACATAGGGGCAGTATTATAGTAGTTATATTCTTGTACATAGGAGCAGTATTATAGTAATTATATTCTTGTACATAGGAGCAGTATTATAGTAGTTATATTCTTGTACATAGGAGCAGTATTATAGTAGTTATATTCTTGTACATAAGAGCAGTATTATAGTAGTTATATTCTTGTACATAGGAGCAGTATTATAGTAATTATATTCTTGTACATAGGAGCAGTATTATAGTAGTTATATTCTTGTACATAGGGGCAGTATTATAGTAGTTATATTCTTGTATATAGGGGCAATATTATAGTAGTTATATTCTTATACTGTATATAGGAGCAGTATTATAGTAGTTATATTCTTGTACATAGGAGCAGTATTATAGTAGTTATATTCTTGTACATAGGAGCAGTATTATTGTAGTTATATTCTGTGCATAGCGGCAGTATTATAGTAGTTATATTCTTGTACATAGGGGGCAGTATTATAGTAGTTATATTCTTGTACATAGGAGCAGTATTATAGTAGTTATATTCTTGTACATAGGAGCAGTATTATAGTAGTTATATTCTTGTACATAGGAGCAGTATTATAGTAGTTATATTCTTGTACATAGGGGGCAGTATTATAGTAGTTATATTCTTGTACATAGGGGCAGTATTATAGTAGTTATATTCTTGTACATAGGGGCAGTATTATAGTAGTTATATTCTTGTACATAGGAGCAGTATTATAGTAGTTATATTCTTGTACATAGGGACAGTATTATAGTAGTTATATTCTTGTACATAGGGGCAGTGTTATAGCAGTTATATTCTTGTACATAGGGGGCAGTATTATAGTAGTTATATTCTTGTACATAGGGGGCAGTATTATAGTAGTTATATTCTTGTACATAGGAGCAGTATTATAGTAGTTATATTCCTGTACATAGGAGCAGTATTATAGTAGTTATATTCTTGTACATAGGGGAAGTATTATAGTAGTTATATTCTTGTACATAGGGACAGTATTATAGTAGTTATATTCTTGTACATAGGGGCAGTGTCATAGCAGTTATATTCTTGTACATAGGGGGCAGTATTATAGTAGTTATATTCTTGTACATAGGGGGCAGTATTATAGTAGTTATATTCTTGTACATAGGAGCAGTATTATAGTAGTTATATTCCTGTACATAGGAGCAGTATTATAGTAGTTATATTCTTGTACATAGGGGGCAGTATTATAGTAGTTATATTCTTGTACATAGGAGCAGTATTATAGTAGTTATATTCTTGTACATAGGGGGCAGTATTATAGTAGTTATATTCTTGTACATAGGAGCAGTATTATAGTAGTTATATTCCTGTACATAGGAGCAGTATTATAGTAGTTATATTGTTGTACATAGGAGCAGTATTATAGTAGTTATATTCCTGTACATAGCAGCAGTATTATAGTAGTTATATTCCTGTACATAGGGGCAGTATTATAGCAGTTATATTCTTGTACATAGGAGCAGTATTATGGTAGTTATATTCTTGTACATAGGGGGCAGTATTATAGTAGTTATATTTTTGTACATAGGGACAGTATTATAGCAGTTATATTCTTGTACATAGGAGCAGTATTATGGTAGTTATATTCTTGTACATAGGGGCAGTATTATAGTAGTTATATTCTTGTACATAGGAGCAGTATTATAGTAGTTATATTCTTGTACATAGGGGCAGTATTATAGTAGTTATATTCTTGTACATAGGAGCAGTATTATAGCAGTTATATTCCTGTACATAGGAGCAGTATTATAGTAGTTATATTCTTGTACATAGGGGGCAGTATTATAGTAGTTATATTCTTGTACATAGGGGGCAGTATTATAGTAGTTATATTATTGTACATAGGAGCAGTATTATAGTAGTTATATTCTTGTACATAGGGGGCAGTATTATAGTAGTTATATTCTTGTATATAGGGTACCACAAAATGTCCTGTAGTGGAAAGGCCACCTCCAATCAATGTAATCAACACACATTTGCCAGGTAGATAACTAGCAAAACATAAAGGCTACGGCACAGAAAGATTAAAATGTATATATTTTTATTAGCAAAAATTCATATTATAAAATCTTACATAAAAAAAACAAGACAAGGAAGTTTCAAAAAATGGAAATAACTGATGGTCACCTATGTAAGAATTAAGCTATACAGGGGATATATGATGAATACAAAAAATAATATATTTAATGATAGGTAAAAATACATATATCAATAGAAAAAAACCCTAATGAAATCTCCAATGCCAGTATAGATATAATGCATCATACAAAAAAATTGATAAGCAATGAAAAATGTCCTGCAGACCTTAATGATGGTAAAAAGACTTGTTTAAATATAAAGTGATAAATAGTGCTGTGCAAAATGGAAAAGAGGCATATGGTTGTAAAATAGCAGCAATGGCAACTGGCACTACATAAAGTGCTCTGTGCTTATACAACTATGCAGATTGCACTACAATTGGCAGTAAGAGAGGTATAAAGTCTAAGGTTTAAGGTACATAAGCATGAAAATAAAAACTAACAGCCGAAGCAAATAGCATAAAGTAAAATGCTTAATGCTGTGTAACTATGCATATTGCAATCCGGCCAAAGAAACAAAGCGTAAAGATTTATAGTGCAGAGGTATAAAGTTATAAACTAGCACTGTTTGTACGGCGCCATAGAAAGTGCACTGTGCTAGACAACTATACGTACCAATAAGCAGCAAAAGGGTTAAGATCTAAAGTACAAATAAGAAGTATACAGATATACAGATATGAAAGTGTATCCCCGCAAATGAATGCTATTACTTACATAGGGAAGACCCTCAGTGACCCCGACAGCGCCGTTTCGCCTACTGGCTTCCTCAAACGCCCCCATTGGTTGCCATTGCTGCTATTTTACAACCATATGCCTCTTTTCCATTTTGCACAGCACTATTTATCACTTTATATTTAAACAAGTCTTTTTACCATCATTAAGGTCTGCAGGACATTTTTCATTGGTTATCAATTTTTTGTATGATGCATTATATCTATACTGGCGTTGGAGATTTCATTAGGGTTTTTTTCTATTGATATATGTATTTTTACCTATCATTAAATATATTATTTTTTTGTATTCATCATATATCCCCTGTATAGCTTAATTCTTACATAGGTGACCATCAGTTATTTCAATTTTTTGAAACTTCCTTGTCTTGTTTTTTTTATGTAAGATTTTATAATATGAATATTTGCTAATAAAAATATATACATTTTAATCTTTCTGTGCCGTAGCCTTTATGTCTTGTATATAGGGGCAGTATTATAGTAGTTATATTCTTGTACATAGGGGGCAGTATTATAGTAGTTATATTCTTGTACATAGGGAGCAGTATTATAGTAGTTATATTCTTGTACATAGGAGCAGTATTATAGTAGTTATATTCTTGTACATAGGAGCAGTATTATAGTAGTTATATTCTTGTACATAGGGGGCAGTATTATAGTAGTTATATTCTTGTACATAGGGGCAGTATTATAGTAGTTATATTCTTGTATATAGGGGGCAGTATTATAGTAGTTATATTCTTGTACATAGGGGCAGTATTATAGTAGTTATATTCTTGTACATAGGGGCAGTATTATAGTAGTTATATTCTTGTACATAGGGGCAGTATTATAGTAGTTATATTCTTGTACATAGGGGGCAGTATTATAGTAGTTATATTCTTGTACATAGGGGCAGTATTATAGTAGTTATATTCTTGTACATAGGGAGCAGTATTATAGTAGTTATATTCTTGTACATAGGAGCAGTATTATAGTAGTTATATTCTTGTACATAGGGGCAGTATTATAGTAGTTATATTCTTGTACATAGGGAGCAGTATTATAGTAGTTATATTCTTGTACATAGGAGCAGTATTATAGTAGTTATATTCTTGTACATAGGAGCAGTATTATAGTAGTTATATTCTTGTACATAGGAGCAGTATTATAGTAGTTATATTCTGTACATAGGGGCAGTAATATAGTAGTTATATTCTTGTACATAGGAGCAGTATTATAGTAGTTATATTCTTGTACATAGGGGCAGTAATATAGTAGTTATATTCTTGTACATAGGAGCAGTATTATAGTAGTTATATTCTGTACATAGGAGCAGTATTATAGTAGTTATATTCTTATACATAGGGGCAGTATTATAGTAGTTATATTCTTGTACATAGGGGGCAGTATTATAGTAGTTATATTCTTGTACATAGGGAGCAGTATTATAGTAGTTATTCTTGTACATAGGAGCAGTATTATAGTAGTTATATTCTTATACATAGGGGCAGTATTATAGTAGTTATATTCTTATACATAGGGGCAGTATTATAGTAGTTATATTCTTGTACATAGGGAGCAGTATTATAGTAGTTATTCTTGTACATAGGAGCAGTATTATAGTAGTTATATTCTTATACATAGGGGCAGTATTATAGTAGTTATATTCTTGTACATAGGGGGCAGTATTATAGTAGTTATTTTCTTGTACATAGGGGGCAGTATTATAGTAGTTATATTCTTGTACATAGGGGCAGTAATATAGTAGTTATATTCTTGTACATAGGAGCAGTATTATAGTAGTTATATTCTGTACATAGGAGCAGTATTATAGTAGTTATATTCTTATACATAGGGGCAGTATTATAGTAGTTATATTCTTGTACATAGGAGCAGTATTATATTAGTTATATTCTTGTACATAGGGGCAGTATTATAGTAGTTATATTCTTGTACATAGGAGCAGTATTATAGTAGTTATATTCTTGTACATAGGGGCAGTATTATAGTAGTTATATTCTTGTACATAGGGGCAGTATTATAGTAGTTATATTCTTGTACATAGGGGCAGTATTATAGTAGTTATATTCTTGTACATAGGGGCAGTATTATAGTAGTTATATTCTTGTACATAGGAGCAGTATTATAGTAGTTATATTCTTGTACATAGGGAGCAGTATTATAGTAGTTATATTCTGTACATAGGAGCAGTATTATAGTAGTTATATTCTTATACATAGGGGCAGTATTATAGTAGTTATATTCTTGTACATAGGAGCAGTATTATAGTAGTTATATTCTTGTACATAGGGGCAGTATTATAGTAGTTATATTCTTGTACATAGGGGCAGTATTATAGTAGTTATATTCTTGTACATAGGAGCAGTATTATAGTAGTTATATTCTTGTACATAGGGGCAGTATTATAGTAGTTATATTCTTGTACATAGGGGCAGTATTATAGTAGTTATATTCTTGTACATAGGGGCAGTATTATAGTAGTTATATTCTTGTACATAGGAGCAGTATTATAGTAGTTATATTCTTGTACATAGGGAGCAGTATTATAGTTATATTCTTGTACATAGGAGCAGTATTATAGTAGTTATATTCCTGTACATAGGAGCATTATTATAGTAGTTATATTCTTGTACATAGGGGGCAGTATTATAGTAGTTATATTCTTGTACATAGGGGCAGTATTATAGTAGTTATATTCTTGTACATAGGGGGTAGTATTATAGTAGTTATATTCCTGTACATAGGAGCATTATTATAGTAGTTATATTCTTGTACATAGGGGCAGTATTATAGTAGTTATATTCTTGTACATAGGGGGCAGTATTATAGTAGTTATATTCTTGTACATAGGGGGCAGTATTATAGTAGTTATATTCTTGTACATAGGGGGCAGTATTATAGTAGTTATATTCTTGTATATAGGAGCAGTATTATAGTAGTTATATTCTTGTACATAGGGGGCAGTATTATAGTAGTTATATTCTTGTACATAGGAGCAGTATTATAGTAGTTATATTCTTGTACATAGGGGCAGTATTATAGTTATATTCTTGTACAAAGGAGCAGTATTATAGTAGTTATATTCCTGTACATAGGAGCATTATTATAGTAGTTATATTCTTGTACATAGGGGGCAGTATTATAGTAGTTATATTCTTGTACATAGGGGCAGTATTATAGTAGTTATATTCTTGTACATAGGGGGCAGTATTATAGTAGTTATATTCTTGTACATAGGGGCAGTATTATAGTTATATTCTTGTACATAGGAGCAGTATTATAGTAGTTATATTCCTGTACATAGGAGCAGTATTATAGTAGTTATATTCTTGTACATAGGAGCAGTATTATAGTAGTTATATTCTTGTACATAGGGAGCAGTATTATAGTTATATTCTTGTACATAGGAGCAGTATTATAGTAGTTATATTCCTGTACATAGGAGCATTATTATAGTAGTTATATTCTTGTACATAGGGGCAGTATTATAGCAGTTATATTCTTGTACATAGGGGACAGTATTATAGTAGTTATATTCCTGTACATAGGAGCAGTATTATAGTAGTTATATTCTTATACATAGGGGGCAGTATTATAGTAGTTATATTCTTGTACATAGGGGGCAGTATTATAGTAGTTATATTCTTGTACATAGGGGGCAGTATTATAGTAGTTATATTCTTGTACATAGGAACAGTATTATAGTAGTTATATTCTTGTACATAGGGGCAGTATTATAGTAGTTATATTCTTGTATATAGGGGCTGTATCATAGTAGTTATATTCTTGTACATAGCGGCGGTATTATAGTAGTTATATTCTTGTACATAGGGGCAGTATTATAGTAGTTATATTCTTGTACATAGGGGCAGTATTATAGTAGCTATATTCTTGTACATAGGAGAAGTATTATAGCAGTTATATTCTTGTACATAGGGGCAGTATTTTAGTAGTTATATTCTTGTACATAGGAGCAGTATTATAGTAGTTATATTCTGTACATAGGGAGCAGTATTATAGTAGTTATATTCTTGTACATAAGAGCAGTATTATAGTAGTTATATTCTTGTACATAGGAGCAGTATTATAGTAGTTATATTCTTGTACATAGGAACAGTATTATAGTAGTTATATTCCGTACATAGGGGCAGTATTATAGTAGTTATATTCTTGTACATAGGAGCAGTATTATATTAGTTATATTCTTGTACATAGGAGCAGTATTATAGTATTTATATTCTGTACATAGGGAGCAGTATTATAGTAGTTATATTCTTGTACATAGGAGCAGTATTATAGTAGTTATATTCTTGTACATAGGGACAGTATTATAGTAGTTATATTCTTGTACATAGGGAGCAGTATTATAGTAGTTATATTCTTGTACATAGGAGCAGTATTATAGTAGCTATATTCTTGTATATAGGGGCAGTATTATAGTAGTTATATTCTTGTACATAGGGGCGGTATTATAGTACTTATTGTTGTGAATTCTGTTGTCGGGCTCCCTCCTGTGGTCATGAATGGTACTTCGGCTGGTTCTGTCCATGGACTTTCTCTGGTGGCTGTGGGTGTTTCTGAGTTTCCTTCCACAGGTGACGAGGTTAATTCGTTAGCTGGCTGCTCTATTTAACTCCACTTAGATCATTACTCCATGCCACCTGTCAATGTTCCAGTATTGGTCTAGTTCTCTCCTGGATCGTTCTTGTGACCTGTCTTCCCAGCAGAAGCTAAGTGACTGCTTGTTTTTCTCTGGTTTACTATTTTTCTGTCCAGCTTGCTATTTTGATTGTTGTCTTGCTTGCTGGAAGCTCTGGGACGCAGAGGGAGCGCCTCCGCACCGTGAGTCGGTGCGGAGGGTCTTTTTGCGCCCTCTGCGTGGTCTTTTTGTAGGTTTTTGTGCTGACCGCAAAGTAACCTTTCCTATCCTCAGTCTGTTCAGTAAGTCGGGCCTCACTTTGCTTAATCTATTTAATCTCTGTGTTTGTATTTTCATCTTTACGCACAGTCATTATATGTGGGGGGCTGCCTTTTCCTTTGGGGAATTTCTCTGAGGCAAGGTAGGCTTTATTTTTCTATCTTTAGGGCTAGCTAGTTCCTTAGGCTGTGCCGAGTTGCATAGGGAGCGTTAGGAGCAATCCACGGCTATTTCTAGTGTGGTTGATAGGATTAGGGATTGCGGTCAGCATAGTTCCCACGTCCCAGAGCTCATCCTATATTATCAGTAACTATCAGGTCATTCCGTGTGCTTTTAACCACCAGGTCCATTATTGTCCTGACCACCAGGTCATAACAGTATAGGTGGCCCAAAGTACTAATGCATCTCAATAGAGGGATAAGAGAAGTTCTGAGACCATTTTTTTTTCTTTGCAGTGCGTTTTGTCTCTCTTTTCCCCTTTGCATCTGGGTGGTTCAGAACACAGGTGTAGACATGGACATTCAAGGTCTGTCCTCTTTGATGGATAATCTCACTACAAGGATACAAAACATTCAAGATTTTGTGGTTCAGAATCCGATGTCAGAGCCTAGGATTCCAATTCCTGATTTGTTTTTTGGTGATAGATCTAAGTTCTTGAATTTCAAAAATAATTGTAAATTGTTTCTTGCCTTGAAACCTCGCTCCTCAGGTGACCCTGTTCAACAAGTAAAGATCATTATTTCTTTGTTACGTGGTGACCCTCAAGACTGGGCATTTTCCCTTGCGCCAGGAGATCCGGCATTGCGTGATGTTGATGCGTTTTTCCTGGCGCTTGGATTGCTTTATGACGAACCTAATTCAGTGGATCAGGCAGAGAAAATCTTGCTGGCTCTGTGTCAGGGTCAGGATGAAGCGGAGATATATTGTCAGAAGTTTAGAAAGTGGTCTGTGCTCACTCAGTGGAATGAATGTGCCCTGGCAGCAATTTTCAGAAAGGGTCTCTCTGAAGCCCTTAAGGATGTCATGGTGGGATTTCCCATGCCTGCTGGTCTGAATGAGTCTATGTCTTTGGCCATTCAGATCGATCGACGCTTGCGTGAGCGTAAAGCTGTGCACCATTTGGCGGTACTATCTGAGCATGGACCTGAGCCTATGCAATGTGATAGGACTTTGACCAGAGCTGAACGGCAAGAACACAGACGTCGGAATGGGCTATGTTTTTACTGTGGTGATTCCACTCATGCTATCTCTGATTGTCCTAAGCGCTCTAAGCGGTTCGCTAGGTTTGCCACCATTGGTACAGTACAGTCTAAATTTCTTTTGTCTGTTACTCTAATTTGCTCTTTGTCATCCTACTCTGTAATGGCATTTGTGGATTCAGGCGCTGCCCTGAATTTGATGGACTTGGAGTATGCTAGGCGCTGTGGTTTTTTTCTTGGAGCCCTTGCAGTATCCTATTCCATTGAGAGGAATTGATGCTACGCCTTTGGCCAAGAATAGGCCTCAGTACTGGACCCAATTGACCATGTGCATGGCTCCTGCACATCAGGAGGATATCCGCTTTCTGGTGTTGCATAATCTGCATGATGTGGTCGTTTTGGGGTTGCCATGGCTACAGGTTCATAATCCAGTATTGGATTGGAAATCTATGTCTGTATCCAGCTGGGGTTGCCAGGGGGTACATGGTGATGTTCCATTTTTGTCTATTTCGTCTTCCACTACTTCTGAAGTTCCAGAGTTTTTGTCGGATTATCGGGATGTATTTGATGAGCCCAAAGCCAGTGCCCTACCTCCTCATAGGGATTGCGATTGTGCAATTAATTTGATTCCTGGTAGTAAGTTTCCTAAGGGCCGACTGTTCAATTTATCTGTGCCAGAGCACGCCGCTATGCGGAGTTATATAAAGGAATCCTTGGAGAAAGGCCATATTCGCCCGTCGTCATCACCGTTAGGAGCAGGGTTCTTTTTTGTGGCCAAGAAGGATGGTTCTTTGAGACCTTGTATTGATTATCGCCTTCTCAATAAAATTACAGTCAAATTTCAGTATCCTTTGCCGTTGCTGTCTGATTTGTTTGCTCGTATTAAAGGGGCTAGTTGGTTCACCAAGATAGATCTTCGAGGGGCGTATAATCTTGTGCGTATTAAACAAGGCGATGAATGGAAGACAGCATTTAATACGCCCGAGGGCCATTTTGAGTACCTGGTTATGCCATTCGGGCTTTCCAATGCTCCATCAGTATTTCAGTCCTTTATGCATGACATCTTCCGAGAGTACCTGGATAAATTCCTGATTGTGTTTTTGGATGATATTTTGGTCTTCTCGGATGATTGGGAATCTCATGTGAAGCAGGTCAGAATGGTGTTCCAGGTCCTTCGTGCGAATTCCTTGTTTGTGAAGGGGTCAAAGTGTCTCTTTGGAGTTCAGAAGGTTTCATTTTTGGGGTTCATTTTTTCCCCTTCTACTATCGAGATGGACCCTGTTAAAGTCCAGGCCATTTACGATTGGACTCAGCCGACATCTGTGAAGAGCCTGCAAAAGTTCCTGGGCTTTGCTAATTTTTATCGGCGCTTCATCGCTAATTTTTCTAGTGTTGCTAAACCGTTGACTGATTTGACCAAGAAGGGTGCTGATGTGGTCAATTGGTCTTCTGCAGCTGTAGAGGCTTTTCAGGAGTTGAAGCGTCGTTTTTCTTCTGCCCCTGTGTTGTGCCAACCAGATGTTTCGCTCCCGTTTCAGGTTGAGGTTGATGCTTCTGAGATTGGAGCTGGGGATGTTTTGTCGCAAAGAAGTTCTGATGGCTCGGTGATGAAGCCATGTGCTTTCCTTTCTAGAAAGTTTTCGCCTGCTGAGCGCAATTATGATGTTGGTAATCGAGAGTTGTTGGCCATGAAGTGGGCATTCGAGGAGTGGCGTCATTGGCTTGAAGGAACCAAGCATCGCGTGGTGGTCTTGACAGATCACAAGAATTTAACTTATCTTGAGTCTGCCAAACGGTTGAATCCGAGACAGGCTCGATGGTCGTTATTTTTCTCCCGTTTTGATTTTGTGGTTTTGTATCTTCCGGGCTCTAAGAATGTGAAGGCTGATGCCCTGTCAAGGAGTTTTGTGCCTGACTCTCCGGGTGTTCCTGAGCCGGCGGGTATTCTCAAAGAGGGGGTAATTTTGTCTGCCATCTCCCCTGATTTGCGGCGGGTGCTGCAAAAATTTCAGGCTGATAGACCTGACCGTTGCCCAGCAGAGAAACTGTTTGTCCCTGATAGATGGACTAGTAGAGTTATCTCTGAGATTCATTGTTCAGTGTTGGGTGGGCATCCTGGAATCTTTGGTACCAGAGATTTGGTGGCTAGATCCTTTTGGTGGCCGTCTTTGTCACGGGATGTGCGTTCTTTTGTGCAGTCCTGTGGGACTTGTGCTCGGGCTAAGCCCTGCTGTTCTCGTGCCAGTGGGTTGCTTTTGCCCTTGCCGGTCCCGAAGAGGCCCTGGACGCATATTTCTATGGATTTTATTTCGGATCTCCCCGTCTCTCAAAAGATGTCGGTCATTTGGGTGGTTTGTGATCGCTTTTCTAAGATGGTCCATTTGGTACCTTTGTCTAAATTGCCTTCCTCCTCTGATTTGGTGCTATTATTTTTCCAGCATGTGGTTAGTTTACATGGTATCCCGGAGAACATCGTTTCTGACAGAGGTTCCCAGTTTGTTTCGAGGTTTTGGCGATCCTTTTGTGCTAGGATGGGCATTGATTTGTCTTTTTCCTCGGCTTTCCATCCTCAGACAAATGGCCAAACCGAACGAACTAATCAGACTTTGGAAACATATCTGAGATGCTTTGTTTCTGCTGATCAGGATGATTGGGTGTCCTTTTTGCCGTTGGCTGAGTTTGCCCTTAATAATCGGGCCAGCTCGGCTACTTTGGTTTCGCCGTTTTTCTGCAATTCTGGTTTCCATCCGCGTTTCTCTTCAGCTCAGGTTGAGTCTTCGGACTGTCCTGGTGTAGATACTGTGGTGGATAGGTTGCAGCAGATTTGGACTCATGTGGTGGACAATTTGACATTGTCCCAGGAGAAGGTTTCGCTAACCGCCGGCGTTGTGTGGGTCCCCGACTTCGTGTTGGGGATTTGGTTTGGTTGTCGTCTCGTTATGTTCCTATGAAGGTTTCCTCTCCTAAGTTTAAGCCTCGTTTCATTGGTCCGTATAAGATTTCTGAGGTTATCAATCCTGTGTCATTTCGTTTGGCCCTTCCTGCTTCTTTTGCCATCCATAATGTGCTCCATAGGTCGTTGTTGCGGAGATACGTGGCAACTGTGGTTCCATCCATTGAGCCTCCTGCCCCGGTGTTAGTTGAGGGGGAGTTGGAGTATGTGGTGGAGAAGATTTTGGATTCTCGTATTTCGAGACGGAAACTCCAGTACCTGGTCAAGTGGAAGGGTTATGGTCAGGAAGATAATTCCTGGGTTTTTGCCTCTGATGTTCATGCTGACGATCTGGTTCGTGCCTTTCATTTGGCTCGTCCTGGTCAGCCTGGGGGCTCTGGTGAGGGTTCGGTGACCCCTCCTCAAGGGGGGGGGGTACTGTTGTGAATTCTGTTGTCGGGCTCCCTCCTGTGGTCATGAATGGTACTTCGGCTGGTTCTGTCCATGCACTTTCTCTGGTGGCTGTGGGTGTTTCTGAGTTTCCTTCCACAGGTGACGAGGTTTGTTATGACCTGGTGGTCAGGACAATAATGGACCTGGTGGTTAAGAGCACACGGAATTACCTGATAGTTACTGATAATAAGGACGAGCTCTGGGACGTGGGAACTCTGCTGACCGCAATCCCTAAACCTATCAAACACACTAGAAATAGCCGTGGATTGCTCCTAACGCTCCCTATGCAACTCGGCACAGCCTAAGAAACTAGCTAGCCCTGAAGATAGAAAAATAAAGCCTACCTTGCCTCAGAGAAATTCCCCAAAGGAAAAGGCAGCCCCCCACATATAATGACTGTGAGTAAAGATGAAAATACAAACACAGAGATGAAATAGATTTAGCAAAGTGAGGCCCGACTTACTGAACAGACCGAGGATAGGAAAGGTTACTTTGCGGTCAGCACAAAAACCTACAAAAAGACCACGCAGAGGGCGCAAAAAGACCCTCCGCACCGACTCACGGTGCGGAGGCGCTCCCTCTGCGTCCCAGAGCTTCCAGCAAGCAAGACAACAAATTAAATAGCAAGCTGGACAGAAAAATAGCAAACCAAAGAAATACAAGCTGGAACTTAGCTTCTGATGGGAAGACAGGTCACAAGAACGATCCAGGAATGAACAGACCAATACTGGAACATTGACAGGTGGCATGGAGCAAAGATCTAAGTGGAGTTAAATAGAGCAGCAGCTAACGAATTAACCTCGTCACCTGTGAAACTCAGAAACACCCAACAGAGGAAGTCCATGGACAGAACCAGCCGAAGTACCATTCATGACCACAGGAGGGAGCCCGACAACAGAATTCATAACAGTACTCCCCCCTTGAGGAGGGGTCACCGAACCCTCACCAGAGCCCCCAGGCCGACCAGGATGAGCCAAATGAAAGGCACGAACTAGATCGGCAGCATGAACATCAGAGGCAAAAACCCAGGAATTATCTTCCTGACCATAACCCTTCCACTTGACCAGGTACTGGAGTTTCCGTCTCGAAACACGAGAATCCAAAATCTTCTCCACCACATACTCCAACTCCCCCTCAACTAACACCGGGGCAGGAGGATCAACGGATGGAACCACAGGCGCCACGTATCTCCGCAATAACGACCTGTGGAACACATTATGGATGGCAAAAGAAGCAGGAAGGGCCAAACGAAATGACACAGGATTGATAAACTCAGAAATCTTATACGGACCAATGAAACGAGGCTTAAACTTAGGAGAGGAAACCTTCATAGGAACATAACGAGACGACAACCAAACCAAATCCCCAACACGAAGTCGGGGACCCACACAGCGCCGGCGGTTAGCGAAACGTTGAGCCTTCTCCTGGGACAATGTCAAATTGTCCACCACATGAGTCCAAATCTGCTGCAACCTATCCACCACAGTATCTACACCAGGACAGTCTGAAGACTCAACCTGCCCTGAAGAGAAACAAGGATGGAAACCAGAATTGCAGAAAAACGGCGAAACCAAAGTAGCCGAGCTGGCCCGATTATTAAGGGTGAACTCAGCCAACGGCAAAAAGGACACCCAATCATCCTGATCAGCAGAAACAAAGCATCTCAGATATGTTTCCAAAGTTTGATTAGTTCGTTCAGTTTGGCCATTTGTCTGAGGATGGATAGCCGAGGAAAAAGACAAATCAATGCCCATCCTAGCACAAAAGGATCGCCAAAACCTTGAAACAAACTGGGAACCTCTGTCAGAAACGATGTTCCCCGCATGCCATGTAAACGAACCACATGCTGGAAAAATAATGGCACCAAATCAGAGGAGGAAGGCAATTTAGACAAAGGTACCAAATGGACCATCTTAGAAAAGCGATCACAAACCACCCAAATGACCGACATCTTTTGAGAGACGGGGAGATCCGAAATAAAATCCATAGAAATATGCGTCCAGGGCCTCTTCGGGACCCGCAAGGGCAAAAGCAACCCACTGGCACGAGAACAACAGGGCTTAGCCCGAGCACAAGTCCCACAGGACTGCACAAAAGAACGCACATCCCGCTACAAAGACGGCCACCTGTACTGTTATGACCTGGTGGTCAGGACAATAATGGACCTGGTGGTTAAGAGCACACGGAATTACCTGATAGTTACTGATAATAAGGACGAGCTCTGGGATGTGGGAACTCTGCTGACCGCAATCCCTAATCCTATCAACCACACTAGAAATAGCCGTGGATTGCGCATAACGCTCCCTATGCAACTCGGCACAGCCTAAGAAACTAGCTAGCCCTGAAGATAGAAAAATAAAGCCTACCTTGCCTCAGAGAAATTCCCCAAAGGAAAAGGCAGCCCCCCCACATATAATGACTGTGAGTAAAGATGAAAATACAAACACAGAGATGAAATAGATTTAGCAAAGTGAGGCCCGACTTACTGAACAGACCGAGGATAGGAAAGGTTACTTTGCGGTCAGCACAAAAACCTACAAAAAGACCACGCAGAGGGCGCAAAAAGACCCTCCGCACCGACTCACGGTGCGGAGGCGCTCCCTCTGCCTCCCAGAGCTTCCAGCAAGCAAGACAACAAATTAAATAGCAAGCTGGACAGAAAAATAGCAAACCAAAGAAATACAAGCTGGAACTTAGCTTCTGATGGGAAGACAGGTCACAAGAACGATCCAGGAGTGAACAGACCAATACTGGAACATTGACAGGTGGCATGGAGCAAAGATCTAAGTGGAGTTAAATAGAGCAGCAGCTAACGAATTAACCTCGTCACCTGTGAATCTCAGAAACACCCACCAGAGGAAGTCCATGGACAGAACCAGCCGAAGTACCATTCATGACCACAGGAGGGAGCCCGACAACAGAATTCACAACAGAGGTTAATTCGTTAGCTGGCTGCTCTATTTAACTCCACTTAGATCTTTGCTCCATGCCACCTGTCAATGTTCCAGTATTGGTCTAGTTCTCTCCTGGATCGTTCTTGTGACCTGTCTTCCCAGCAGAAGCTAAGTGACTGCTTGTTTTTCTCTGGTGTACTATTTTTCTGTCCAGCTTGCTATTTTGATTGTTGTCTTGCTTGCTGGAAGCTCTGGGACGCAGAGGGAGCGCCTCCGCACCGTGAGGCGGTGCGGAGGGTCTTTTTGCGCCCTCTGCGTGGCCTTTTTATAGGTTTTTGTGCTGACCGCAAAGCAACCTTTCCTATCCTCAGTCTGTTCAGTAAGTCGGGCCTCACTTTGCTTAATCTATTTCATCTCTGTGTTTGTATTTTCATCTTTACTCACAGTCATTATATGTGGGGGGCTGCCTTTTCCTTTGGGGAATTTCTCTGAGGCAAGGTAGGCTTTATTTTTCTATCTTCAGGGCTAGCTAGTTCCTTAGGCTGTGCCGAGTTGCATAGGGAGCGTTAGGCGCAATCCACGGCTATTTCTAGTGTGCTTGATAGGATTAGGGATTGCGGTCAGCAGAGTTCCCACGTTCCAGAGCTCGTCCTTATTATCAGTAACTATCAGATCATTCCGTGTGCTCTTAACCACCAGGTCCATTATTGTCCTGACCACCAGGTCATAACAAGTTATATTCTTGTACATAGGAGCAGTATTATAGTTGTTATATTCTTGTACATAGGGGAAGTATTATTATAGTTATATTCTTGTACATAGGAGCAGTATTATAGTAGTTATATTCGTGTGCATAGGGGCAGTATTATAGTAGTTATATTCTTGTACATAGGAGCAGTATTATAGTAGTTATAGTCTTGTACATAGGGGCAGTATTATAGTAGTTATATTCTTGTACATAGGGGCAGTATTACAGTAGTTATATTATTGTACATAGGAGCAGTATTATAGTAGTTATATTCCTGTACATAGGGGCAGTATTATAGCAGTTGTATTCTTGTACATAGGGGCAGTATTACAGTAGTTATATTATTGTACATAGGAGCAGTATTATAGTAGTTATATTCTTGTACATAGGAGCAGTATTATAGTAGTTATATTCCTGTACATAGGGGCAGTATTATAGCAGTTATATTCTTGTACATAGGGGCAGTATTATAGTAGTTATATTCTTGTACATAGGAGCAGTATTATAGTAGTTATATTCTTGTATATAGGAGCAGTATTATAGTAGTTATATTCTTGTACATAGGAGCAGTATTATAGTAGTTATATTCTTGTACATAGGAGCAGTATTATAGTAGTTATATTCTTGTACATAGGGCAGTATTATAGTAGTTATATTCTTGTACATAGGAGCAGTATTTTAGTAGTCATATTCTTGTACATAGGGGCAGTATTATAGTAGCTATATTCTTGTACATAGGGGCAGTATTATAGTAGCTATATTCTTGTACATAGAAGCAGTATTATAGTAGTTATATTCGTGTGCATAGGGGCAGTATTATAGTAGTTATATTCTTGTACATAGGAGCAGTATTATAGTAGTTATAGTCTTGTACATAGGGGCAGTATTATAGTAGTTATATTCTTGTACATAGGGGCAGTATTACAGTAGTTATATTATTGTACATAGGAGCAGTATTATAGTAGTTATATTCCTGTACATAGGGGCAGTATTATAGCAGTTATATTCTTGTACATAGGGGCAGTATTACAGTAGTTATATTATTGTACATAGGAGCAGTATTATAGTAGTTATAGTCTTGTACATAGGGGCAGTATTATAGTAGTTATATTCTTGTACATAGGGGCAGTATTACAGTAGTTATATTATTGTACATAGGAGCAGTATTATAGTAGTTATATTCTTGTACATAGGAGCAGTATTATAGTAGTTATATTCCTGTACATAGGGGCAGTATTATAGCAGTTATATTCTTGTACATAGGGGCAGTATTATAGTAGTTATATTCTTGTACATAGGAGCAGTATTATAGTAGTTATATTCTTGTATATAGGAGCAGTATTATAGTAGTTATATTCTTGTACATAGGAGCAGTATTATAGTAGTTATATTCTTGTACATAGGAGCAGTATTATAGTAGTTATATTCTTGTACATAGGGCAGTATTATAGTAGTTATATTCTTGTACATAGGAGCGGTATTATAGTAGTTATATTCTTGTATATAGGGGCAGTATTTTAGTAGTCATATTCTTGTACATAGGGGTAGTATTATAGTAGCTATATTCTTGTACATAGGGGCAGTATTATAGTAGCTATATTCTTGTACATAGAAGCAGTATTATAGTAGTTATATTCTTGTACATAGGGGCAGTATTATAGTAGTTATATTCTTGTACATAGGGGGCAGTATTATAGTAGTTATATTCTTGTACATAGGGGCAGTATTATAGTAGCTATATTCTTGTACATAGGGGATAGTAGTAGTTATATGTAATAGTTGTGCTTTTGTACTGACCTCAGGCTGCAACTGTTTGTCATTCTGAAGCAGCAGGACCTTTAACTCCTTTATATTAAGGCCACTGATTCCATTCACTTTTAAAACTGTTTGATTATAAGGTGATGAAATATCATGATGCAATTGGCAATTTGGCCTGAATAAAAGAAAATGCACATGAGAATTTATTACCAGACATTTTCATTTCCCAGAGTCCTTTGGCAGCACAGTATCAGTAAGGCTATGTTCAAACTTTGCTTTGCCTTTTTTTTGCTTTAAACTCAAGCTTTTGTGCATTTTTTTGCTGTTTTTTTTTTTGCATATTTCAGGTTCCCAAGGTTCATCTTTGCTACCACCACAGATCATGATCACAGGTCACCAATGGCATTACATTGAGTTTGTAGGACACGGTTTACTATCACTCTTTGGTCTGCTCGTGAGTTGCTTAGCTATTCTTCAATGTCACACCTTGGTCGCCAATGTTTACTGTTATGCACATCACTAATGTAGTTACCGGAAGTCACAGGTGACCAAGACATTTTTTTCCATTACAAAAGCAGCAAAACCGGATACCTTCTTCTTTTTAGCGTTTTTTACACCACCTATTACTTTGAATGGGTGAAAAACACTGAAAAAATGCTGAAAGAAGTGACATGCTGCATTCTGGAAAACCCAAGGTTTTGCACAAAACACTAAGGACTAAAAAGATAAGCTGTTTGCATGCGATTTTTGAAATGTCATTGCTGGACTGTAAAAGGCAGGTGAAATTTTCATAATTAAAAGCATTAAAAAAATGCTGAAAAAAACACAACATGTGAACGAAGCCTAAAAGTTTACTTTCCTGATGCGACAGAAGAGAAGAATAAACCAGACTTGAGTTAGTAAGTAGCAATAAATTTATTGGGAAGGAATAATGTGCTGCTGGGAGACACTTATTATTTAAGGCACCTCCATCTGAAGGGAGGTGCCTGAGCACATTGTTTGTTTGCTTCTAACACGCTTGCTAGTACTCACGTCCCAGTGTTGGTTTCCAGTATACCTGCCTGTCTGTGTATCTGTCATGCCTTCCAACCTGCCTATATATCAGCCATGCCTGCCTGCTTGTGCGTATATCAGCCGGATCCATCTGCATCAGCCTGCCTGTATATCATCCATGCCCACCCATACTCGACTGCCTGTATACCAGTCGTGCCCGCCTGTTTGTTTGACGTGCCAGTCACTATACCTGCCATGTCAGCCCAAACTTGCAAAGTCTACTGTTTCTGGCCATTCCTGCCTTGTTTCTTTTGGGGGTCAGCTGCTATCCACCTGAGGTTAGCCGTGGTGTAGCACCTGGTCCTGCCTCCCTAGTCTCTCCTCTGATCGTAGCATCGTCAGTCGCCGTGCAGCCAAGGTTGAACTTGGGGAGACACCTAGTCATGCACCTCCAGGCTCTCCTTGGATCATGGCACAGTGGTTCACCACCCAGTCTGTAACTGTTGGAGTCTGCCTAAGAAACTGTAGTGAAGCATGTAGAATGTGGCTTCACAATTGAAGTTTGAAGGTCCTCTTGTTTGTTGCAAATGTTGACAGAATTCTTCAACGAGCTCGAGAGAGATTTACTTTTTGGCCCTTATTATTCCACTGGAACTAAGGAAAGAAAATTTCATCCTTCCTAAATTTTGAGGAGCATTGGAGGTAGGTTTGTACTGCCCTCTTAGCATCCAGAAGATGCAGGTTGGAAGAGGCATTCCCTAAATCTTCCTGGGGAAAAAGATCGAAAAATAATCTCCTGTTTCACATGGCTAAATGAGGAAACTTTCTGAAGAAAACCTGGCATGGTGCGAAGAACCAGACAATTGCCCACGTCTCTGAAGTAGGGTTTTCTGCAGGACAAGCTGTAAGAGTTTTAAATTTGAGACCTTTGCCCAGACCTTGAAGAAGAAATTGTAAGATATTAGAGAGGGAAATAGGATCATTTGAAAACTAGCTATAAAAATTCCTCCAGATCCTGGCATATGTTTTTCTAGTGTCTGGTCTTCTAGAGGCTGCTAGCGTCCTCATAATCTGAGAATTCTTATCCTACAGGAGGAGTAATTTTATCCTCCACACAAACAAGTGAGGAAGTTCTAAGTTGGGTTGATACCACTCTTTCTGGGTTAGAATGTCTTTCCTCATGGGCAGCTTCTAATATCTGTTTTGTGAGAGAAGCAAAGGAAGTGAGAATCAGGACATGGGGAGCCAAAACAATAGAATGACTATGGCCTTTGTTTTGTACTCTTTAATTTCCCTCAAAGTTCTGGGAATCATTGGAATTGGAAAAATGTGCAAACAAAGATGTTCTTACAGGACACTATCAGACTTTCCAGGACTTTTGAATGCTCTTTGTGATGCAGGAAATAAAAATCTTTGGAGTTTGGCATTATTTTCTCTTCAATCATAGACATCTACGTTCTTTGAGACTAAGAAAATACTTTGTGATTTAAGGCCCCGTCACACTAAGGCTACGTTCACCCTAGCGTTGTGCGCCGCTGCGTCGGCGACGCAACGCACACCGCATGCAAAAACGCGGCAAAACGCACGCAAAAACGCTGCGTTTTGCGACGCATGCGTCGGTTTTTGCCGAAAATCGGACGCAAGAAAAATGCAACTTGTTGCGTTTTCTTGGTCCGACGCTTGCGGCAAAAAAGACGCATGCGTCGCACAACGCAACAAAAAAAACGCATGCGTCCCCCATGTTAAGTCTTGGGGCGCATGACGCATGCGTCGCCGCTGCGTCGCCGACGCAAACCCGACGCACATTAGCTTAACGCTAATGTGAACGTAGCCTTAGCGACGCTTAAGCGATCCCGACAACGATACGACCTGTCAGGGATCGTTGCTGCGTCGCTATGTGGTCGCTGGTGAGATGTCAAACAGTGAGATCTTCCCAACGACGCAGCAGCGATGCGGCGACCTGTAGCGACCTGTACAATGATGTCGTTGGTCGTTGTGACCCTGTCACATGGCAGCTATTATGACGATTCAGACCTCGATGAGGGACGTCCTGTGTGACGTTGTAGTCACACAGGCGTGCATTTGCGTTGCCTTTTCCGTGCCCATTCAGTTCCGATTGGTGGTCGCTACTGCGTTCTGATTGGTGGCAGCCTTGCCTTATGAGGCGACACAATAGCCCTTCGGTGGGAACGCATTTGAGACCCCAAATGATACCTACCGTGCACAAAAGGTGTCAGAAGAACTGTTGAAGAATAGATAAATCGAAGAGGAGTCGCAGGCCGGAGAACTCTACAACGATCTGCAAACCACCACGCGGTCAGGAACAAAGGATGGCAGCGCTACTATGTCGCCTTCTGTTGACCGCCAATCAGAACGCAGAAGCGACCACCAATCGGAGCGGAGGGGTGCGGAAAAGGCAACGCAAATGCACGCCTATGTGTCGGTGTCTGAGTCGTCAACGAGGTTGTTGGTAAGGTGTCAAACACAGCGATGTGTGCTACCCAGCGGGACCTCAACGATCAAAAAAAGGTCCAGGCCATTCCAAAAAGACCAGCGATCTCACAGCAGGGGCCTGGTCGCTGCTACGTGTCAAACATAGCGAGATCGCTACTGAGGTCGCTGTTGCGTCACAAAACTTGTGACTCAGCAGCGATCTCGCTAGCGACCTCGCTTAGTGTGAAGGTACCTTTAGAGTCGCGGCTCCTCTGTCGTCTGAGTGTTGAAGGAGCCTGAAATATGGACCACCAAGATGCCCACTAGATTTGCTTCTGATCACTCCATGATCTCCTTGCATTCTGGCTACAGAGTTGCACTCTTTGTTCCATCCTGCTTGATGATGTTAAAAACAACTGACAAATTGTCTGACTGCACCATTATCTCCACATTTTGTGGGAGAGAAAGAAAATGATGGAAGACTAATTTGACCGCACGCATTTCTCTGAAGTTTGAGGAGCGATATAATTCCTCTTGAGTAGACCACTTCCTTTGAATCTAAGCGTGGAAGACATGGGCACCCCAGTCGAAAGTTGAGGCATCCATGGTGAGAACTGTCTTCCAAAACTGAACCAGACACTGACCACGAGACAGATGCTCTTTTTTGTAGCCACCATTTAAGACCCTGTCTGTTCTCCTGAGAAATTAGAAGATGGCTGTTAAAAAAACCGAGAGACCTGTTCGAAGAAGAAATGACTTTGCTTTGGAGACTGCGGAAGTGGACTTGAGCTAATTCCACCACATTTATGGAAAAGATCAAAGAGCCTAAGGACTCTCATAGCCGATCTAACAATTGTGTGAGGTTGGTGAAGGAGGGATGAAACCAGATACCTTATCTTCTGCACCTGGACTGACACATCTGCTGTGAGTTCAGGACACATTTCAAGAACTGGATTGTCTGAGATGATACCAACTGTGACCCAGCTGATCATTATAAATGAGGTGTTGCAGAACATTTAGCGACCATTTGAGATGAGATTTTAAAATATGTTCAGTAGGAGCAGATCTTGATATGGAGGTATGCTTCGGAAAAGTGTATCGATGCCATGAAGTCGCCATTCTGGAGAAGAGTCATGAGAGTCCTTTTTGAAGTGTTTTTTGGCTATAAATTTGTTTAGAATTGTTAGATCTATCTGGAGTCTCCATTTCTTCTCAGGTTTGGGAACTAAGAAGGTTCTGTAATAAGGTCCCTGTCTACTTTAGGAATGGTGAACCACTTCTAAGGCTACTTTGCAGATACATTCTTGGACCATAAGTCAAACTTGCAAGCTGAGGAGAATATTGATATGAAAATTGTCTACAGCATTCAATACAGGGCTGGTTAGGCAAGGAACGCTGCTGGGTTGGAGGGCATGGAGGACCTGACAGGTTCCCTTTAAGAACCATTATTATTATAAGGGCACTCAGAGTATTGTGACCTTCAATCCACAGGGGGCATTGTTACTTTCTAGGAGCAAAATGTGGCCACTATTTTCTAGTGCACTTACACGGGTAATTAATATTTTCTAGGAGGCAATTTTACCATCTAGAGTGCACAACAAGGCATTTTACTTTGTAAGGGGCACAGTGGTGGCATTAAGAGGAGCAATGTTATTGTACCACACAGCAGGTGCAGTAATAGGGCGACATACGACAGGATGAGGAGTTTATGCAGGTTGGGGATAGATGGGGACGGGAATAGAAATGTGAGAAGTCAGATGTGTCTTTCTTCTAATCTAAACAGACAAGTTGTGGCTGGAAATGTCATCATCTCGGTCTGGGCCAGATGGAAAAAGTGACGAGTCCATCATAAAGAACGCCAGCTGTAATTCATCTGATCTATCCCTGTGCTGTAATCACTTTTATGGTATGCAGAATTGGTATCTACCACTATATGTCACTGTATGGCAGTAATATCTTTGTATAGAGATTTATTTCCACCCTGATCATTTGTTCAGGTCCCATATAACGACAATTAGGGCCTGCAACCAAAGTTGTACACAAAACCAACTCAGCCTTTCAGTATTAGTCATTATTACTGCTAATCTGTTCTGTTGTATCAGAGAAGTAACGTTAACTCATACCGTGCTGGTGTAGTGCTTCCAGCACAGTCCATTAATCCCCTGTCACCCACCACCTGTCCTGTACATTACTCCCCGGTCACCACCTCCTGCCCTGTACATTACTCCCCGGTCACCACCTCCTGCCCTGTACATTACTCCCCGGTCACCACCTCCTGTCCTGTACATTACTCCCCGGTCACCACCTCCTGCCCTGTACATTACTCCCCGGTCACCACCTCCTGCCCTGTACATTACTCCCCGGTCACCACCTCCTGCCCTGTACATTACTCCCCGGTCACCACCTCCTGCCCTGTACATTACTCCCCGGTCACCACCTCCTGTCCTGTACATTACTCCCCGGTCATCACCTCCCGTCCTGTACATTACTCTCCGGTCACCACCTCCTGTCCTGTACATTACTCCCCGATCACCACCTCCTGTCCTGTACATTACTCCCCGGTCACCATCTCCTGTCCTGTACATTACTCTCCGGTCACCACCTCCTGCCCTGTACATTACTCCCCGGTCACCACCTCCTGTCCTGTACATTACTCCCCGATCACCACCTCCTGCCCTGTACATTACTCTCCGGTCACCACCTCCCGTCCTGTACATTACTCCCCGGTCACCACCTCCCGTCCTGTACATTACTCCCCGGTCACCACCTCCCGTCCTGTACATTACTCCCCGGTCACCACCTCCTGTCCTGTACATTACTCCCCGGTCACCACCTCCTGTCCTGTACATTACTCCCCGGTCACCACCTCCTGTCCTGTACATTACTCCCCGGTCACCACCTCCTGTCCTGTACATTACTCCCCGGTCACCACCTCCCGTCCTGTACATTACTCCCCGGTCACCACCTCCCGTCCTGTACATTACTCCCCGGTCACCACCTCCTGTCCTGTACATTACTCCCCGGTCACCACCTCCTGTCCTGTACATTACTCCCCGGTCACCACCTCCTGTCCTGTACATTACTCCCCGGTCACCACCTCCTGTCCTGTACATTACTCCCCGGTCACCACCTCCCGTCCTGTACATTACTCCCCGGTCACCACCTCCCGTCCTGTACATTACTCCCCGGTCACCACCTCCCGTCCTGTACATTACTCCCCGGTCACCACCTCCTGTCCTGTACATTACTCCCCGGTCACCACCTCCTGTCCTGTACATTACTCCCCGGTCACCACCTCCTGTCCTGTACATTACTCCCCGGTCACCACCTCCCGTCCTGTACATTACTCCCCGGTCACCACCTCCTGTCCTGTACATTACTCCCCGGTCACCACCTCCTGTCCTGTACATTACTCCCCGGTCACCACCTCCTGTCCTGTACATTACTCCCCGGTCACCACCTCCCGTCCTGTACATTACTCCCCGGTCACCACCTCCTGTCCTGTACATTACTCCCCGGTCACCACCTCCTGTCCTGTACATTACTCCCCGGTCACCATCTCCTGTCCTGTACATTACTCCCCGGTCACCACCTCCCGTCCTGTACATTACTCCCCGGTCACCACCTCCCGTCCTGTACATTACTCTCCGGTCACCACCTCCTGTCCTGTACATTACTCCCCGGTCACCATCTCCTGTCCTGTACATTACTCCCCGGTCACCATCTCCTGTCCTGTACATTACTCCCGGTCACCACCTCCTGTCCTGTACATTACTCCCGGTCACCACCTCCTGTCCTGTACATTACTCCCCGGTCACCACCTCCTGTCCTGTACATTACTCTCCGGTCACCATCTCCCGTCCTGTACATTACTCCCCGGTCACCACCTCCCGTCCTGTACATTACTCCCCGGTCACCACCTCCCGTCCTGTACATTACTCTCCGGTCACCACCTCCCGTCCTGTACATTACTCTCCGGTCACCACCTCCTGTCCTGTACATTACTCCCCGGTCACCACCTCCCGTCCTGTACATTACTCTCCGGTCACCACCTCCCGTCCTGTACATTACTCCCCGGTCACCACCTCTCGTCCTGTACATTACTCCCCGGTCACCACCTCCCGTCCTGTACATTACTCCCCGGTCACCACCTCCTGTCCTGTACATTACTCCCCGGTCACCACCTCCTGTCCTGTACATTACCCCCCGGTCACCACCTCCTGTCCTGTACATTACTCCCCGGTCACCACCTCCTGTCCTGTACATTACTTCCCCGGTCACCACCTCCTGTCCTGTACATTGCTCCCCGGTCACCACCTCCTGTCCTGTACATTACTCCCCGGTCACCACCTCCCGTCCTGTACATTACTCCCCGGTCAAAACCTCCTGTCCTGTACATTACTCCCCGGTCACCACCTCCCGTCCTGTACATTACTCCCCGGTCACCACCTCCCGTCCTGTACATTACTCCCCGGTCACCACCTCCCGTCCTGTACATTACTCCCCGGTCACCATCTCCTGTCCTGTACATTACTCCCCGGTCACCACCTCCTGTCCTGTACATTACTCCCCGGTCACCACCTCCCGTCCTGTACATTACTCCCCGGTCACCACCTCCCGTCCTGTACATTACTCCCCGGTCACCACCTCCTGTCATGTACATTACTCCCCGGTCACCACCTCCTGTCCTGTACATTACTCCCCGGTCACCATCTCCTGTCCTGTACATTACTCCCCGGTCACCACCTCCTGTCCTGTACATTACTCCCTGGTCACCATCTCCTGTCCTGTACATTACTCCCCGGTCACCATCTCCTGTCCTGTACATTACTCCCCGGTCACCATCTCCTGTCCTGTACATTACTCCCCGGTCACCACCTCCCGTCCTGTACATTACTCCCTGGTCACCACCTCCCGTCCTGTACATTACTCCCCGGTCACCACCTCCCGTCCTGTACATTACTCCCCGGTCACCACCTCCTGTCCTGTACATTACTCCCCGGTCACCACCTCCTGTCCTGTACATTACTCCCCGGTCACCATCTCCTGTCCTGTACATTACTCCCCGGTCACCATCTCCTGTCCTGTACATTACTCCCCGGTCACCATCTCCTGTCCTGTACATTACTCCCCGGTCACCATCTCCTGTCCTGTACATTACTCCCCGGTCACCACCTCCCGTCCTGTACATTACTCCCTGGTCACCACCTCCCGTCCTGTACATTACTTCCCGGTCACCACCTCCCGTCCTGTACATTACTCCCCGGTCACCACCTCCTGTCCTGTACATTACTCCCCGGTCACCACCTCCTGTCCTGTACATTACTCCCCGGTCACCATCTCCTGTCCTGTACATTACTCCCCGGTCACCATCTCCTGTCCTGTACATTACTCCCCGGTCACCATCTCCTGTCCTGTACATTACTCCCCGGTCACCATCTCCTGTCCTGTACATTACTCCCCGGTCACCATCTCCTGTCCTGTACATTACTCCCCGGTCACCATCTCCTGTCTTTTATATTACTCCCCGGTCACCATCTCCTGTCCTGTACATTACTCCCCGGTCACCATCTCCTGTCCTGTACATTACTCCCCGGTCACCACCTCCTGTCCTGTACATTACTCCCCAGTCACCTCCTCCCGTCCTGTACATTACTCCCCGGTCACCACCTCCTGTCCTGTACATTACTCCCCGGTCACCACCTCCTGTCCTGTCATTACTCCCCGGTCACCACCTCCTGTCCTGTACATTACTCCCCGGTCACCACCTCCTGTCCTGTACATTACTCCCCGGTCACCACCTCCTGTCCTGTACATTACTCCCCGGTCACCACCTCCTGTCCTGTACATTACTCCCCGGTCACCACCTCCTGTCCTGTACATTACTCCCCGGTCACCACCTCCTGTCCTGTACATTACTCCCCGGTCACCACCACCTGCCCTGTACATTACTCCCCGGTCACCACCTCCTGTCCTGTACATTACTCCCCGGTCACCACCTCCTGTCCTGTACATTACTCCCCGGTCACCACCACCTGCCCTGTACATTACTCCCCGGTCACCACCTCCCGTCCTGTACATTACTCCCCGGTCACCACCTCCCGCCCTGTACATTATTCCCCGGTCACCACCTCCCGTCCTGTACATTACTCCCCGGTCACCACCTCTCATCCTGTACATTACTCCCCGGTCACCACCTCCCGTCCTGTACATTACTCCCCGGTCACCACCTCCTGTCCTGTACATTATTCCCCGGTCACCACCTCCTGTCCTGTACATTACTCCCCGGTCACCACCTCCTGTCCTGTACATTACTCCCCGGTCACCACCTCCCGCCCTGTACATTACTCCCCGGTCACCACCTCCCGTCCTGTACATTACTCCCCGGTCACCACCTCCCGTCCTGTACATTATTCCTCGGTCACCACCTCCTGTCCTGTACATTACTCCCCGGTCACCACCTCCTGTCCTGTACATTACTCTCCGGTCACCATCTCCTGTCCTGTACATTATTCCTCGGTCACCACCTCCTGTCCTGTACATTACTCCCCGGTCACCACCTCCTGTCCTGTACATTACTCTCCGGTCACCACCTCCTGTCCTGTACATTACTCCCCGGTCACCCACCACCTGCCCTGTACATTACTCCCCGGTCACCATCTCCTGTCCTGTACATTACTCTCCGGTCACCACCTCCTGTCCTGTACATTACTCTCCGGTCACCACCTCCTGTCCTGTACATTACTCCCCGGTCACCACCTCCTGTCCTGTACATTACTCCCCGGTCACCACCTCCTGTCCTGTACATTACCCCCCGGTCACCACCTCCTGTCCTGTACATTACCCTCCGGTCACCACCTCCTGTCCTGTACATTACTCCCCGGTCACCACCTCCTGTCCTGTACATTACTCCCCGGTCACCACCTCCTGTCCTGTACATTACTCCCTGGTCACCACCTCCTGCCCTGTACATTACTCCCCGGTCACCACCTCCCGCCCTGTACATTACTCCCCGGTCACCACCTCCCGTCCTGTACATTACTCCCCGGTCACCACCTCCCGTCCTGTACATTACTCCCCGGTCACCACCTCCTGTCCTGTACATTACTCCCCGGTCACCACCTCCTGTCCTGTACATTACTCCCCGGTCACCACCTCCCGTCCTGTACATTACTCCCCGGTCACCACCTCCCGTCCTGTACATTACTCCCCGGTCACCACCTCCCATCCTGTACATTACTCCCCGGTCACCACCTCCCGTCCTGTACATTACTCCCCGGTCACCACCTCCCGTCCTGTACATTACTCCCCGGTCACCACCTCTCGTCCTGTACATTACTCCCCGGTCACCATCTCCTGTCCTGTACATTACTCCCCGGTCACCACCTCCCGTCCTGTACATTACTCCCCGGTCACCACCTCCTGTCCTGTACATTACTCCCCGGTCACCATCTCCTGTCCTGTACATTACTCCCCGGTCACCACCTCCTGTCCTGTACATTACTCCCCGGTCACCACCTCCCGTCCTGTACATTACTCCCCGGTCACCACCTCCCGTCCTGTACATTACTCCCCGGTCACCACCTCCTGTCCTGTACATTACTCCCCGGTCACCACCTCCTGTCCTGTACATTACTCCCCGGTCACCACCTCCTGTCCTGTACATTACTCCCCGGTCACCACCTCCTGTCCTGTACATTACTCCCCGGTCACCACCTCCTGTCCTGTACATTACTCCCCGGTCACCACCTCCCGTCCTGTACATTACTCCCCGGTCACCACCTCCCGTCCTGTACATTACTCCCCGGTCACCACCTCCCGTCCTGTACATTACTCCCCGGTCACCACCTCCTGTCCTGTACATTACTCCCCGGTCACCACCTCCTGTCCTGTACATTACTCCCCGGTCACCACCTCCTGTCCTGTACATTACTCCCCGGTCACCACCTCCCGTCCTGTACATTACTCCCCGGTCACCACCTCCTGTCCTGTACATTACTCCCCGGTCACCACCTCCTGTCCTGTACATTACTCCCCGGTCACCACCTCCCGTCCTGTACATTACTCCCCGGTCACCACCTCCTGTCCTGTACATTACTCCCCGGTCACCACCTCCTGTCCTGTACATTACTCCCCGGTCACCACCTCCTGTCCTGTACATTACTCCCCGGTCACCACCTCCCGTCCTGTACATTACTCCCCGGTCACCACCTCCTGTCCTGTACATTACTCCCCGGTCACCACCTCCCGTCCTGTACATTACTCCCCGGTCACCACCTCCTGTCCTGTACATTACTCCCCGGTCACCACCTCCTGTCCTGTACATTACTCCCCGGTCACCACCTCCCGTCCTGTACATTACTCCCCGGTCACCACCTCCCGTCCTGTACATTACTCCCCGGTCATCACCTCCTGTCCTGTACATTACTCCCCGGTCACCACCTCCCGTCCTGTACATTACTCCCCGGTCACCACCTCCTGTCCTGTACATTACTCCCCGGTCACCACCTCCTGTCCTGTACATTACTCCCCGGTCACCACCTCCTGTCCTGTACATTACTCCCCGGTCACCACCTCTCGTCCTGTACATTACTCCCCGGTCACCACCTCCCGTCCTGTACATTACTCCCCGGTCATCACCTCCTGTCCTGTACATTATTCCCCGGTCACCACCTCCTGTCCTGTACATTACTCCCCGGTCACCACCTCCTGTCCTGTACATTACTCCCCGGTCACCACCTCCCGTCCTGTACATTACTCCCCAGTCACCACCTCTCGTCCTGTACATTACTCCCCGGTCACCACCTCCCGTCCTGTACATTACTCCCCGGTCACCACCTCCTGTCCTGTACATTATTCCCCGGTCACCACCTCCCGTCCTGTACATTACTCCCCGGTCACCACCTCCCGTCCTGTACATTACTCCCCGGTCACCACCTCCTGTCCTGTACATTACTCCCCGGTCACCACCTCCCGTCCTGTACATTACTCCCCGGTCACCACCTCCCGTCCTGTACATTACTCCCCGGTCACCACCTCCTGTCCTGTACATTATTCCCCGGTCACCACCTCCCGTCCTGTACATTACTCCCCGGTCACCACCTCCTGTCCTGTACATTACTCCCCGGTCACCACCTCTCGTCCTGTACATTACTCCCCGGTCACCACCTCTCGTCCTGTACATTACTCCCCGGTCACCACCTCCTGTCCTGTACATTACTCCCCGGTCACCACCTCCTGTCCTGTACATTACTCCCCGGTCACCACCTCCTGTCCTGTACATTACTCCCCGGTCACCACCTCCTGTCCTGTACATTACTCCCCGGTCACCACCTCCTGTCCTGTACATTACTCCCCGGTCACCACCTCCCGTCCTGTACATTACTCCCCAGTCACCACCTCTCGTCCTGTACATTATTCCCCGGTCACCACCTCCAGTCCTGTACATTACTCCCCGGTCACCACCTCCTGTTCTGTACATTACTCCCCGGTCACCACCTCCCGTCCTGTACATTATTCCCCGGTCACCACCTCCTGTCCTGTACATTATTCCGCGGTCACCACCTCTCGTCCTGTACATTACTCCCCGGTCACCACCTCCTGTCCTGTACATTACTCCCCGGTCACCACCTCCTGTCCTGTACATTATTCCCCGGTCACCACCTCCTGTCCTGTACATTACTCCCCGGTCACCACCTCCCGTCCTGTACATTATTCCCCGGTCACCACCTCCTGTCCTGTACATTATTCCCCGGTCACCACCTCCTGTCCTGTACATTATTCCCCGGTCACCACCTCCCGTCCTGTACATTATTCCCCGGTCACCACCTCCCGTCCTGTACATTATTCCCCGGTCACCACCTCCTGTCCTGTACATTATTCCCCGGTCACCACCTCCTGTCCTGTACATTATTCCCCGGTCACCACCTCCTGTCCTGTACATTACTCCCCGGTCACCACCTCTCGTCCTGTACATTATTCCCCGGTCACCACCTCCTGTCCTGTACATTACTCCCCGGTCACCATCTCCTGTCCTGTACATTACTCCCCGGTCACCACCTCCCGTCCTGTACATTACTCCCCGGTCACCACCTCTCGTCCTGTACATTACTCCCCGGTCACCACCTCCCGTCCTGTACATTACTCCCCGGTCACCACCTCTCGTCCTGTACATTACTCCCCGGTCACCACCTCCTGTCCTGTACATTATTCCCCGGTCACCATCTCCTGTCCTGTACATTACTCCCCGGTCACCACCTCCTGTCCTGTACATTACTCCCCGGTCACCACCTCCTGTCCTGTACATTACTCCCCGGTCACCACCTCCTGTCCTGTACATTACTCCCCGGTCACCCACCTCCTGTCCTGTACATTACTCCCCGGTCACCACCTCCTGTCCTGTACATTACTCCCCGGTCACCACCTCCTGTCCTGTACATTACTCCCCGGTCACCACCTCCTGTCCTGTACATTACTCCCCGGTCACCCACCTCCCGTCCTGTACATTACTCCCCGGTCACCACCTCTCGTCCTGTACATTATTCCCCGGTCACCACCTCCTGTCCTGTACATTACTCCCCGGTCACCCACCTCCTGTCCTGTACATTATTCCCCGGTCACCACCTCCTGTCCTGTACATTATTCCCCGGTCACCACCTCCTGTCCTGTACATTACTCCCCGGTCACCCACCTCCTGCCCTGTACATTACTCCCCGGTCACCACCTCCTGTCCTGTACATTACTCCCCGGTCATCACCTCCCGTCCTGTACATTACTCCCCGGTCACCACCTCCTGTCCTGTACATTACTCCCCGGTCACCACCTCCTGTCCTGTACATTACTCCCCGGTCACCACCACCTGTCCTGTACATTACTCCCCGGTCACCACCTCCTGTCCTGTACATTACTCCCCGGTCACCACCTCCCGTCCTGTACATTACTCCCCGGTCACCACCTCCCGTCCTGTACATTACTCCCCGGTCACCACCTCCTGCCCTGTACATTACTCCCCGGTCACCACCTCCTGTCCTGTACATTACTCCCCGGTCACCACCTCCCGTCCTGTACATTACTCCCCGGTCACCACCTCCTGTCCTGTACATTACTCCCCGGTCACCACCTCCCGTCCTGTACATTACTCCCCAGTCACCACCTCTCGTCCTGTACATTATTTCCCGGTCACCACCTCCTGTCCTGTACATTACTCCCCGGTCACCACCTCCCGTCCTGTACATTACTCCCCGGTCACCACCTCCCGTCCTGTACATTACTCCCCGGTCACCACCTCCTGTCCTGTACATTACTCCCCGGTCACCACCTCCCGTCCTGTACATTACTCCCCGGTCACCACCTCCCGTCCTGTACATTACTCCCCGGTCACCACCTCCCGTCCTGTACATTACTCCCCGGTCACCACCTCCTGTCCTGTACATTACTCCCCGGTCACCATCTCCTGTCCTGTACATTACTCCCCGGTCACCACCTCCTGTCCTGTACATTACTCCCCGGTCACCACCTCCTGTCCTGTACATTACTCCCCGGTCACCACCTCCCGTCCTGTACATTACTCCCCGGTCACCACCTCCCGTCCTGTACATTACTCCCCGGTCACCACCTCCCGTCCTGTACATTACTCCCCGGTCACCACCTCCCGTCCTGTACATTACTCCCCGGTCACCATCTCCTGTCCTGTACATTACTCCCCGGTCACCACCTCCTGTCCTGTACATTACTCCCCGGTCACCACCTCCTGTCCTGTACATTACTCCACGGTCACCACCTCCCGTCCTGTACATTACTCCCCGGTCACCACCTCCCGTCCTGTACATTACTCCCCGGTCACCACCTCCCGTCCTGTACATTACTCCCCGGTCACCATCTCCTGTCCTGTACATTACTCCCCGGTCACCACCTCCTGTCCTGTACATTACTCCCCGGTCACCACCTCCCGTCCTGTACATTACTCCCCGGTCACCACCTCCCGTCCTGTACATTACTCCCCGGTCACCACCTCCCGTCCTGTACATTACTCCCCGGTCACCACCTCCCGTCCTGTACATTACTCCCCGGTCACCATCTCCTGTCCTGTACATTACTCCCCGGTCACCACCTCCCGTCCTGTACATTACTCCCCGGTCACCACCTCCTGTCCTGTACATTACTCCACGGTCACCACCTCCTGTCCTGTACATTATTCCCCGGTCACCACCTCCCGTCCTGTACATTACTCCCCGGTCACCATCTCCTGTCCTGTACATTACTCCCCGGTCACCACCTCCTGTCCTGTACATTACTCCCCGGTCACCACCTCCCGTCCTGTACATTACTCCCCGGTCACCACCTCCCGTCCTGTACATTACTCCCCGGTCACCACCTCCCGTCCTGTACATTACTCCCCGGTCACCACCTCCCGTCCTGTACATTACTCCCCGGTCACCATCTCCTGTCCTGTACATTACTCCCCGGTCACCACCTCCCGTCCTGTACATTACTCCCCGGTCACCACCTCCTGTCCTGTACATTACTCCACGGTCACCACCTCCTGTCCTGTACATTATTCCCCGGTCACCACCTCTCGTCCTGTACATTACTCCCCAGTCACCACCTCTCGTCCTGTACATTATTCCCCGGTCACCACCTCTCGTCCTGTACATTACTCCCCGGTCACCACCTCTCGTCCTGTACATTATTCCCCGGTCACCACCTCTCGTCCTGTACATTATTCCCCGGTCACCCACCTCTTACACTTTCCTTGCAGATATTCTTTACAAAGATGCAGCTTGTTGCAGTTCTTCTCCTGTTCTTTCTTCAGATATTTTGGGCAGATTCTCACTGGGCTCTGGGCAAGGACAAGATCTCCGACCACCGGGAATTTCTGGGACTTATCCTTCAGAATTTGCTCAATCTGCTCAGGGGAAAGTTTCAAAAATCCAGATAACTGATCCTTGGGCAGACGACCCCCATGTGAGCAAAGTAGCTTGGTCAGAAAGGCGGTGACTGTGGGGTCCGACATGGCACCATGGGGGCCGGTGACGCCTGGGTGGGTGAATGTTGAGGCCTTACTGCCTGTGCTGGCAGTGAATTATATTATTCCCGATAGAGGTGGATCCTTCACAGGCCGGATGACAAAATGAAACAGAAACAAAATCTGTAAGATCTCAGCTTCTGGCAGGAAGTTCTCTCGGTGCCAAAAACATTCAATTCAAGTGTATGAAGTTATTGGTGGAACGTGATTCATCTGCTTGGATTGCATCTATTCTGACCAGTCCCCAGTGTTTGCATCTGATCCGAGAAACGCAGATTGGAAAAATGTTAGAGCTTTGTTTAATAAAGGTTATATAAATTTCCACATAAACACTGCATCATTCTCCTGCACATAAACCCATTCTCCACATGGCCTGTACAGTAAGAGACTAAGATAAGTGGTGCTGTGCAATGTACGGTTTATATACAGGAGAAATGGTGCTGTGCAATGTATATATACAGGAGAAATGGTGCTGTGCAATGTATATGTGACACCCCAGGAGTCCGGCTGCCACGGTTGCATCGCCTCCCTCTCAGGGGGTAATGTCATGCCTGGAAGCAAGGAGGGATCCCCTTAGCAAGTACACTGGCAGGCAACACTTTCCTGACTCCAGGCCAAAAGGAGGAGCTCTAAACCCGATTTCAGGGTAGCTTCCCTATAAGTTCTGGCCTGAAGGCGGGGTTAGTCAGTCAGTTAGAGACAGTGAAGGAGGAGGAAGCAGGTGAGGAGAATAGCTCACCCCAGGACTGAGCGCCAAAGACCGGACACCGGAGTCCGTGGTTGTATGGGATCTGCATGCCCAGCAACTGAATCTGGAGAACAAGAGATTGCAGGTCTCCTGGCCACAACTGACACCCAAAGGCACAGCAGCAAACTAGAGCCCGGAGTCACCACGAGGAAGTGACACCTCAAAGAGGCGCGAGCTGCCTGCCATGCGGGGAGTGATCCACTTAAGGGACAGACTTAGGGAGGGACTAGAAAAGAGCATAAAGCATCAAGAACCTTGTGAACAGCGCAGTAGGAAGGCCGCCAAATCGTCCTGGCTAGGTGGATCCTGAAATGCTTCCAGGCTACCCGGACCTCGAAGATCACCTGTCAACAGTGCCTCAGACTGAATCTGCAAATAAAGGTAAAGAGACTACAGTCCCTGTGTCCTCCAATCATTCCTGCACCCCAACATCCACAACCCCTCATAGACTGTTCCGGTAGCCCTGGGGCCCCGCTCCGCCTGTTTGGAGCAGAACCATCCCAGCTGCATCACCATCGGCCCCAGCGGTCTCTTTAAGCAGCGTCGGCCATTAACAGTCGAACACCACAGGTGATGTCACGAGCAATCCCCTACAAACATTCCCTCATCCCTTTTAATTGTGCGCCCACGGACCGGGTCACTGCTGCCGCGACCATCCCTTTAAGAACCATCCGAACCGGTTCCGAGTACCCCACGGCCCTAGCGGGTGTTGCATATATATACAGGACAGGAGGAGTGGTACTGTGCAGTGTATATATACAGGAGGAGTGGTACTGTGCAGTGTATATATACAGGAGGAGCGGTACTGTGCAGTGTATATATACAGGAGGAGTGGTACTGTGCAGTGTATATATACAGGAGGAGTGGTACTGTGCAGTGTATATATACAGGAGGAGTGGTACTGTGCAGTGTATATATACAGGAGGAGTGGTACTGTGCAGTGTATATATACAGGAGGAGGGTACTGTGCAGTGTATATATACAGGAGGAGTGGTACTGTGCAGTGTATATATACAGGAGGAGGGTACTGTGCAGTGTATATATACAGGAGGAGAGGTACTGTGCAGTGTATATATACAGGACAGGAGGAGTAGTACTGTGCAGTGTATATATACAGGACAGGAGGAGTAGTACTGTGCAGTGTATATATACAGGACAGGAGGAGTGATACTGTGCAGTGTATACAGGACAGGAGGAGTAGTACTGTGCAGTGTATATATACAGGACAGGAGGAGTGGTGCTGTGCAGTGTATATATACAGGAGGAGTGGTACTGTGCAGTGTATATATACAGGAGGAGTGGTACTGTGCAGTGTATATATACAGGAGGAGTGGTACTGTGCAGTGTATATATACAGGAGGAGTGGTACTGTGCAGTGTATATATACAGGAGGAGGGTACTGTGCAGTGTATATATACAGGAGGAGTGGTACTGTGCAGTGTATATATACAGGAGGAGTGGTACTGTGCAGTGTATATATACAGGAGGAGTGGTACTGTGCAGTGTATATATACAGGAGGAGGGTACTGTGCAGTGTATATATACAGGAGGAGCGGTACTGTGCAGTGTATATATACAGGAGGAGTGGTACTGTGCAGTGTATATATACAGGAGGAGTGGTACTGTGCAGGGTATATATACAGGAGGAGTGGTACTCTGCAGTGTATATATACAGGAGGAGTGGTGCTGTGCAGTGTATATATACAGGAGGAGTGGTACTGTGCAGTGTATATATACAGGAGGAGTGGTACTGTGCAGGGTATATATACAGGAGGAGTGGTGCTGTGCAGTGTATATATACAGGAGGAGTGGTACTGTGCAGTGTATATATACAGGAGGAGTGGTACTGTGCAGTGTATATATACAGGAGGAGTGGTACTGTGCAGTGTATATATACAGGAGGAGGGTACTGTGCAGTGTATATATACAGGAGGAGTGGTACTGTGCAGTGTATATATACAGGAGGAGAGGTACTGTGCAGTGTATATATACAGGACAGGAGGAGTAGTACTGTGCAGTGTATATATACAGGACAGGAGGAGTAGTACTGTGCAGTGTATATATACAGGACAGGAGGAGTGGTACTGTGCAGTGTATACAGGACAGGAGGAGTAGTACTGTGCAGTGTATATATACAGGACAGGAGGAGTGGTGCTGTGCAGTGTATATATACAGGACAGGAGGAGTGGTACTGTGCAGTGTATATATACAGGAGGAGTGGTACTGTGCAGTGTATATATACAGGAGGAGTGGTACTGTGCAGTGTATATATACAGGAGGCGGGTACTGTGCAGTGTATATATACAGGAGGAGTGGTACTGTGCAGGGTATATATACAGGAGGAGTGGTACTGTGCAGTGTATATATACAGGAGGAGTGGTACTGTGCAGTGTATATATACAGGAGGAGTGGTACTGTGCAGTGTATATATACAGGAGGAGTGGTACTGTGCAGTGTATATATACAGGAGGAGTGGTACTGTGCAGTGTATATATACAGGATGAGTGGTACTGTGCAGTGTATGTATACAGGAGGAGTGGTACTGTGCAGTGTATATATACAGGAGGAGTGGTACTGTGCAGTGTATATATACAGGACAGGAGGAGTGGTACTGTGCAGTGTATATATACAGGAGGAGTGGTACTGTGCAGTGTATATATACAGGAGGAGTGGTACTGTGCAGTGTATATATATACAGGAGGAGTGGTACTGTGCAGTGTATATATACAGGAGGAGTGGTACTGTGCAGTGTATATATACAGGAGGAGTGGTACTGTGCAGTGTATATATACAGGATGAGTGGTACTGTGCAGTGTATGTATACAGGAGGAGTGGTACTGTGCAGTGTATATATACAGGAGGAGTGGTACTGTGCAGTGTATATATACAGGACAGGAGGAGTGGTACTGTGCAGTGTATATATACAGGAGGAGTGGTACTGTGCAGTGTATATATACAGGAGGAGGGTACTGTGCAGTGTATATATACAGGAGGAGTGGTACTGTGCAGTGTATATATACAGGAGGAGTGGTACTGTGCAGTGTATATATACAGGAGGAGTGGTACTGTGCAGTGTATATATACAGGACAGGAGGAGTAGTACTGTGCAGTGTATATATACAGGACAGGAGGAGTAGTACTGTGCAGTGTATATATACAGGACAGGAGGAGTGGTACTGTGCAGTGTATATATACAGGACAGGAGGAGTGGTACTGTGCAGTGTATATATACAGGACAGGAGGCGTGGTACTGTGCAGTGTATATATACAGGAGGAGTGGTACTGTGCAGTGTATATATACAGGAGGAGGGTACTGTGCAGTGTATATATACAGGAGGAGTGGTACTGTGCAGGGTATATATACAGGAGGAGTGGTACTGTGCAGTGTATATATACAGGAGGAGTGGTACTGTGCAGTGTATATATACAGGAGGAGTGGTACTGTGCAGTGTATATATACAGGAGGAGGGTACTGTGCAGTGTATATATACAGGAGGAGTGGTACTGTGCAGGGTATATATACAGGAGGAGTGGTACTGTGCAGTGTATATATACAGGAGGAGTGGTACTGTGCAGTGTATGTACAGGAGGAGTGGTACTGTGCAGTGTATATATACAGGAGGAGGGTACTGTGCAGTGTATATATACAGGACAGGAGGAGTGGTACTGTGCAGTGTATATATACAGGAGGAGTGGTACTGTGCAGTGTACATATACAGGAGGAGTGGTACTGTGCAGTGTATGTACAGGAGGAGTGGTACTGTGCAGTGTATATATACAGGAGGAGGGTACTGTGCAGTGTATATATACAGGACAGGAGGAGTGGTACTGTGCAGTGTATATATACAGGAGGAGTGGTACTGTGCAGTGTATATATACAGGAGGAGTGGTACTGTGCAGTGTATATATACAGGAGGAGTGGTACTGTGCAGTGTATATATACAGGATGAGTGGTACTGTGCAGTGTATGTATACAGGAGGAGTGGTACTGTGCAGTGTATATATACAGGAGGAGCGGTACTGTGCAGTGTATATATACAGGATGAGTGGTACTGTGCAGTGTATATATACAGGAGGAGTGGTACTGTGCAGTGTATGTATACAGGAGGAGTGGTACTGTGCAGTGTATATATACAGGAGGAGTGGTACTGTGCAGTGTATATATACAGGAGGAGTGGTACTGTGCAGTGTATATATACAGGATGAGTGGTACTGTGCAGTGTATGTATACAGGAGGAGTGGTACTGTGCAGTGTATATATACAGGAGGAGTGGTACTGTGCAGTGTATATATACAGGAGGAGTGGTACTGTGCAGTGTATATATACAGGAGGAGTGGTACTGTGCAGTGTATATATACAGGAGGAGTGGTACTGTGCAGTGTATATATACAGGAGGAGTGGTACTGTGCAGTGTATATATACAGGACAGGAGGAGTCGTACTGTGCAGTGTATATATACAGGAGGAGTGGTACTGTGCAGTGTATATATACAGGAGGAGTGGTACTGTGCAGTGTATATATACAGGAGGAGTGGTACTGTGCAGTGTATATATACAGGAGGAGCGGTACTGTGCAGTGTATATATACAGGAGGAGTGGTACTGTGCAGTGTATATATACAGGAGGAGCGGTACTGTGCAGTGTATATATACAGGAGGAGCGGTACTGTGCAGTGTATGTATACAGGAGGAGTGGTACTGTGCAGTGTATATATACAGGAGGAGTGGTACTGTGCAGTGTATATATACAGGAGAAGTGGTACTGTGCAGTGTATATATACAGGAGGAGTGGTTCTGTGCAGTGTATATACACAGGAGGAGTGGTTCTGTGCAGTGTATATACACAGGAGGAGTGGTACTGTGCAGTGTATGTATACAGGAGGAGTGGTACTGTGCAGTGTATATATACAGGAGGAGTGGTACTGTGCAGTGTATATATACAGGATGAGTGGTTCTGTGCAGTGTATATACACAGGAGGAGTGGTACTGTGCAGTGAATGTATACAGGAGGAGTGGTACTGTGCAGTGTATATACACAGGAGGAGTGGTACTGTGCAGTGTATATATACAGGAGGAGTGGTACTGTGCAGTGTATATATACAGGAGGAGTGGTACTGTGCAGTGTATATATACAGGAGGAGTGGTTCTGTGCAGTGTATATACACAGGAGGAGTGGTTCTGTGCAGTGTATATATACAGGAGGAGTGGTACTGTGCAGTGTATATACACAGGAGGAGTGGTACTGTGCAGTGTATATATACAGGAGGAGCGGTACTGTGCAGTGTATGTATACAGGAGGAGTGGTACTGTGCAGTGTATATATACAGGAGGAGTGGTACTGTGCAGTGTATATATACAGGAGGAGTGGTACTGTGCAGTGTATATATACAGGAGGAGCAGTACTGTGCAGTGTATGTATACAGGAGGAGTGGTACTGTGCAGTGTATATATACAGGAGGAGCGGTACTGTGCAGTGTATATATACAGGAGGAGCGGTACTGTGCAGTGTATATATACAGGACAGGAGGAGTAGTACTGTGCAGTGTATATATACAGGACAGGAGGAGTGGTACTGTGCAGTGTATATATACAGGAGGAGTGGTACTGTGCAGTGTATATATACAGGAGGAGTGGTACTGTGCAGTGTATATATACAGGAGGAGCGGTACTGTGCAGTGTATATATACAGGACAGGAGGAGTAGTACTGTGCAGTGTATATATACAGGACAGGAGGAGTGGTACTGTGCAGTGTATATATACAGGAGGAGTGGTACTGTGCAGTGTATATATACAGGAGGAGTGGTACTGTGCAGTGTATATATACAGGAGGAGTGGTACTGTGCAGTGTATATATACAGGAGGAGTGGTACTGTGCAGTGTATATATACAGGAGGAGTGGTACTGTGCAGTGTATATATACAGGAGGAGTGGTACTGTGCAGTGTATGTATACAGGAGGAGTGGTACTGTGCAGTGTATATATACAGGAGGGGTGGTACTGTGCAGTGTATGTATACAGGAGGAGTGGTACTGTGCAGTGTATATATACAGGAGGAGTGGTACTGTGCAGTGTATATATACAGGAGGAGCGGTACTGTGCAGTGAATGTATACAGGAGGAGTGGTACTGTGCAGTGTATATATACAGGAGGAGTGGTACTGTGCAGTGTATATATACAGGAGGAGCGGTACTGTGCAGTGTATATATACAGGAGGAGTGGTACTGTGCAGTGTATATATACAGGAGGAGTGGTACTGTGCAGTGTATATATACAGGAGGAGCAGTACTGTGCAGGGTATATATACAGGAGGAGTGGTACTGTGCAGGGTATATATACAGGAGGAGTGGTGCTGTGCAGTGTATATATACAGGAGGAGCAGTACTGTGCAGTGTATATATACAGGAGGAGCAGTACTGTGCAGTGTATATATACAGGAGGAGCAGTACTGTGCAGTGTATATATACAGGAGGAGCAGTACTGTGCAGGGTATATATACAGGAGGAGTGGTACTGTGCAGGGTATATATACAGGAGGAGCGGTACTGTGTAGTGTATATATACAGGAGGAGTGATACTGTGCAGTGTATATATACAGGAGGAGCAGTACTGTGCAGTGTATATATACAGGAGGAGTGGTACTGTGCAGTGTATATATACAGGAGGAGTGGTACTGTGCAGTGTATATATACAGGAGGAGTGGTGCTGTGCAGTGTATATATACAGGAGGAGCAGTACTGTGCAGTGTATATATACAGGAGGAGCAGTACTGTGCAGGGTATATATACAGGAGGAGTGGTACTGTGCAGTGTATATATACAGGAGGAGTGGTACTGTGCAGTGTATATATACAGGAGGAGTGGTACTGTGCAGTGTATATATACAGGACAGGAGGAGCGGTACTGTGCAGTGTATATATACAGGAGGAGTGGTACTGTGCAGTGTATATATACAGGAGGAGTGGTACTGTGCAGTGTATATATACAGGAGGAGTGGTACTGTGCAGTGTATATATACAGGAGGAGTGGTACTGTGCAGTGTATATATACAGGAGGAGTGGTACTGTGCAGTGTATATATACAGGAGGAGTGGTACTGTGCAATGTGTATATACAGGACAGGAGGTGTGGTACTGTGCAGTGTATATATACAGGAGGAGTGGTGCTGTGCAGTGTATATATACAGGAGGAGTGGTACTGTGCAGTGTGTATATACAGGAGGAGTGATACTGTGCAGTGTATATATACAGGTGGAGTGGTGCTGTGCAGTGTATATATACAGGAGGAGTGGTGCTGTGCAGTGTATATATACAGGAGGAGCAGTACTGTGCAGGGTATATATACAGGAGGAGCAGTACTGTGCAGGGTATATATACAGGAGGAGTGGTACTGTGCAGTGTATATATACAGGAGGAGTGGTGCTGTGCAGTGTATATATACAGGAGGAGCAGTACTGTGCAGGGTATATATACAGGAGGAGCAGTACTGTGCAGGGTATATATACAGGAGGAGTGGTACTGTGCAGTGTATATATACAGGAGGAGTGGTACTGTGCAGTGTATATATACAGGACAGGAGGAGCGGTACTGTGCAGTGTATATATACAGGAGGAGTGGTACTGTGCAGGGTATATATACAGGAGGAGTGGTGCTGTGCAGTGTATATATACAGGAGGAGCAGTACTGTGCAGGGTATATATACAGGAGGAGCAGTACTGTGCAGGGTATATATACAGGAGGAGTGGTACTGTGCAGTGTATATATACAGGAGGAGTGGTACTGTGCAGTGTATATATACAGGACAGGAGGAGCGGTACTGTGCAGTGTATATATACAGGAGGAGTGGTACTGTGCAGTGTATATATACAGGAGGAGTGGTACTGTGCAGTGTATATATACAGGAGGAGTGGTACTGTGCAGTGTGTATATACAGGAGGAGTGATACTGTGCAGTGTATATATACAGGTGGAGTGGTGCTGTGCAGTGTATATATACAGGAGGAGTGGTGCTGTGCAGTGTATATATACAGGAGGAGTGGTACTGTGCAGTGTATATATACAGAAGGAGTGGTACTGTGCAGTGTATATATACAGAAGGAGTGGTACTGTGCAGTGTATATATACAGGAGGAGTGGTACTGTGCAGTGTATATATACAGGAGGAGTGGTACTGTGCAGTGTGTATATACAGGACAGGAGGAGTGGTACTGTGCAGTGTATATATACAGGAGGAGTGGTACTGTGCAGTGTATATATACAGGAGGAGTGGTACTGTGCAGTGTATATATACAGGAGGAGTGGTACTGTGCAGGGTATATATACAGGAGGAGCGGTACTGTGCAGTATATATATACAGGAGGAGTGGTACTGTGCAGTGTATATATACAGGAGGAGTGGTACTGTGCAGTGTATATATACAGGAGGAGTGGTACTGTGCAGTGTATATATACAGGAGGAGTGGTACTGTGCAGTGTATATATACAGGAGGAGTGGTACTGTGCAGTGTATATATACAGGAGGAGTGGTACTGTGCAGTGTATATATACAGGAGGAGTGGTACTGTGCAGTGTATATATACAGGAGGAGTGGTACTGTGCAGTGTATATATACAGGAGGAGTGGTACTGTGCAGTGTATATATACAGGAGGAGTGGTACTGTGCAGTGTATATATACAGGAGGAGTGGTACTGTGCAGTGTATATATACAGGAGGAGTGGTACTGTGCAGTTTATATATACAGGAGGTGTGGTACTGTGCAGTGTATATATACAGGAGGAGTGGTACTGTGCAGTGTATATATACAGGAGGAGTGGTACTGTGCAGTGTATATATACAGGGGGAGTGGTACTGTGCAGTGTATGTATACAGGAGGAGTGGTACTGTGCAGTGTATGTATACAGGAGGAGTGGTACTGTGCAGTGTATATATACAGGAGGAGTGGTACTGTGCAGTGTATATATACAGGAGGAGTGGTGCTGTGCAGTGTATATATACAGGACAGGAGGAGTGGTACTGTGCAGTGTATATATACAGGACAGGAGGAGTGGTACTGTGCAGTGTATATATACAGGACAGGAGGAGTGGTACTGTGCAGTGTATGTATACAGGAGGAGTGGTACTGTGCAGTGTATATATACAGGAGGAGTGGTACTGTGCAGTGTATATATACAGGAGGAGTGGTACTGTGCAGTGTCTATATACAGGACAGGAGGAGTGGTACTGTGCAGTGTATATATACAGGACAGGAGGAGTGGTACTGTGCAGTGTATATATACAGGACAGGAGGAGTGGTACTGTGCAGTGTATATATACAGGACAGGAGGAGTGGTACTGTGCAGTGTATATATACAGGACAGGAGGAGTGGTACTGTGCAGTGTATATATACAGGAGGAGTGGTACTGTGCAGTGTATATATACAGGACAGGAGGAGTGGTACTGTGCAGTGCATATATACAGGAGGAGTGGTACTGTGCAGGGTATATATACAGGAGGAGTGGTACTGTGCAGTGTATATATACAGGAGGAGTGGTACTGTGCAGTGTATATATACAGGAGGAGTGGTACTGTGCAGTGTATATATACAGGAGGAGTGGTACTGTGCAGTGTCTATATACAGGAGGAGTGGTACTGTGCAGTGTCTATATACAGGAGGAGTGGTGCTGTGCAGTGTATATATACAGGACAGGAGGAGTGGTACTGTGCAGTGTATATATACAGGACAGGAGGAGTGGTACTGTGCAGTGTATATATACAGGAGGAGTGGTACTGTGCAGTGTATATATACAGGAGGAGTGGTACTGTGCAGTGTATATATACAGGACAGGAGGAGTGGTACTGTGCAGTGTATATATACAGGACAGGAGGAGTGGTACTGTGCAGTGTATATATACAGGAGGAGTGGTACTGTGCAGTGTATATATATACAGGAGGAGTGGTACTGTGCAGTGTATATATACAGGAGGAGTGGTACTGTGCAGTGTATATATACAGGAGGAGTGGTACTGTGCGGTGTATATATACAGGACAGGAGGAGTGGTACTGTGCAGTGTATATATACAGGAGGAGCGGTACTGTGCAGTGTATATATACAGGAGGAGTGGTGCTGTGCAGTGTATATATACAGGACAGGAGGAGTGGTACTGTGCAGTGTATATATACAGGACAGGAGGAGTGGTACTGTGCAGTGTATATATACAGGAGGAGTGGTACTGTGCAGTGTATATATATACAGGAGGAGTGGTACTGTGCAGTGTATATATACAGGAGGAGTGGTACTGTGCAGTGTATATATACAGGAGGAGTGGTACTGTGCAGTGTATATATACAGGAGGAGTGGTACTGTGCGGTGTATATATACAAGAGGAGTGGTACTGTGCGGTGTATATATACAGGACAGGAGGAGTGGTACTGTGCAGTGTATATATACAGGAGGAGCGGTACTGTGCAGTGTTTATATACAGGAGAAGTGGTACTGTGCAGTGTATATATACAGGAGGAGTGGTACTGTGCGGTGTATATATACAGGAGGAGTGGTACTGTGCGGTGTATATATACAGGAGGAGTGGTACTGTGCGGTGTATATATACAGGAGGAGTGGTACTGTGCAGTGTATATATACAGGAGGAGTGGTACTGTGCAGTGTATATATACAGGAGGAGTGGTACTGTGCAGTGTATATATATAGGAGGAGTGGTACTGTGCAGTGAATGTATACAGGCGGAGTGGTACTGTGCAGTGAATGTATACAGGAGGAGTGGTACTGTGCAGTGTATATATACAGGAGGAGTGGTACTGTGCAGTGTATATATACAGGAGGAGTGGTACTGTGCAGTGTATATATACAGGAGGAGCGGTACTGTGCAGTGTATATATACAGGAGGAGTGGTACTGTGCAGTGTATATATACAGGAGGAGTGGTACTGTGCAGTGTATATATACAGGAGGAGCGGTACTGTGCAGTGTATATATACAGGAGGAGTGGTACTGTGCAGTGAATGTATACAGGAGGAGTGGTACTGTGCAGTGTATATATACAGGAGGAGTGGTACTGTGCAGTGTATATATACAGGAGGAGTGGTACTGTGCAGTGTATATATACAGGAGCAGTGGTACTGTGCAGTGTATATATACAGGACAGGAGGAGTGGTACTGTGCAGTGTATATATACTCAATGACAGTCTTTTGTGGTAGTTGTGGATGAGGTTCTTTATTTTCTCAGATGGTAAAGCTGCCCACTCTTCTTGGCATAAAGCCTCCAGTTCCTGTAAATTCCTGGGCTGTTTAGCATGATCTGTGCGCTTGAGATCTCCCCAGAGAGGCTCAATGATACTGAGGTCAGGAGACTGAGATGGCCACTCCAGAACCTTCACTTTGTTCTGCTACTACTGTAAAGCATGGAGGTGGATCGCTGATGTTTTGGGTATGTGTGAGCTACAAAGGAACAGGAAACTTGGTCAAAGATGAAGGAAAGATGAATGCAGAATGTAATCAGCAAATACTGGAGGCAAATTTGCACTCATCAGCCAGGGAGCTGCGCATGGGACGTATTTGGATGTTCCAACACGACAACGATTCAAAACACAAGGCCAAGTCGACCTGTCATTGGCTACAGCAGAACATATATCCCCCCCATATATCCATCCTGACCCTCCAAATATACATCCTGGCTACCCATATATCCATCCTGGCCCCCATATATTCATCCAGACCCTTCATATATCCATCCTGACCCTCCATATATCCATCCTAGCCATCCATATATCCATCCTGACCCCCATATATCCATCCTGGCCCCCGATATATCCATCCTGGCGACCTATATATCCATCGTGACCCCCATATAGCCATCCTGGCCCTCCATATATCTGTCCTGGCCCTCCATATATCCATCCTTGCCTCCCGTATATCCATCCTGGCCCCCATATATCAATCCTGGTGACCCATATATCCATCGTGGCCCCCATATATCCATCCTGGTGACCCATATATCCATCCTGGCCCTCCATATATCTGTTCTGGCCCTCCATATATCCATCCTGGCCCCCATTTATCCATCCTGACCCTCAATATATCCATCCTGGCCCCCATATGTCCATCCTGGCCCTCCATATATCCATCCTTGCAACCATATATCCATCCTTGCCTCCTGTATATCCATCCCTGCCCCCATATATCCATTGTGGCCCCCCATATATCAATCCTGGTGACCCATATATCCATCATGGCCCCATATATCCATTGTGGCCCCCATATATCCATCCTGGCCCTCCATATATCCATCCTGGCCCTCCATATATCCATCCTGGCCCTCCATATATCTGTCCTGGCCCTCCATATATCTGTCCTGGCCCTCCATATATCCATCCTGGCCCTCCATATATCCATCCTGGCCCTCCATATATCCATCCTGGCCCTCAATATATCTGTCCTGGCCCTCAATATATCTGTCCTGGCCCTCCATATATCTGTCCTGGCCCCCCATATATCCATCCTGGCCCCCATATATCCGTCCTGGCCCTCCATATATCTGTCCTGGCCCTCCATATATCCATCCTTGCCTCCTATATATCCATCCTGGCCCCCATATATCTATCCTGGCCCTCATATATCCATCCTGACCCTCATATATCCATCCTGGCCCTCATATATCCATCCCCCCATATATCCATCCTGACCCCCATATATCCATCCCCTCATATATCCATCCTGGCCCTCATATATCCATCCTGGCCCTCATATATCCATCCTCCCATATATCCATCCTGACCCCCATATATCCATCCCCTCAAATATCCATCCTGGCCCTCATATATCCATCCTGGCCCTCATATATCCATCCTCCCATATATCCATCCTGACCCCCATATATCCATCCCCCCATATATATATCCTGACCCCCATATATCCATCCTGACCCCCATATATCCATCCCCCCATATATCCATCCTCCCATATATCCATCCTGGCCCTCATATATCCATTGTGACCCCCAAATATCCATCCTGGTCCCCCAAATATCCATCCTGGTCCCCCACATATCCATCCTGGCCCCCATATGTCCCTTGTCTTCATGGGTTCCAATTTAGCAATTCTGGGAGGAGATTTGACATGGGCATCAAGCATCTTTTCCTCAGACTGTTCTTTAAAACTCTACTCGGGTGGCAAAGGAAGTGAAGTTATCGAGAGAGGACGGCGAATCTCTACCAGTGAGTTCATCTTTGATCCAACTGGATAAGCCGGCAGAGAAGACAGCGAGGAGAGCATCGTTCTACCAGGTCGATTCAGCAAATAGGGTGCAGAACTGGAGGGCACAACGTCTCAGAGGGCGAGTGCCATGTCTGAGCAGTAGATGGAAGGGAATGTATCGTAAGGTGATCCTGCTCCCACAATGGTGCACCCCACGCCAAGGCGCTCCAAGGCTAAATGTGGCAGATGCATATTAGTCTGATGTAGGTGATGAAGTGGAGAAGGCGCAGGTGTCCAAGACACGGAGTCCACGCAGGCTGAGATCCTGGACAGTCTGGCCAGTGCCCATTGACTTGCAGCAAGTTGCAAAACCAATGATGAATATTCCTTTTTATCCATCGGCAGTGGTGTTGTACCCGCTGCACCTTTGGAATCCATGGTCTTGGTATGTTGTCAGGACTCACCTTGTGAGGTGGATCTTCTAATCCCAGGTCCGGGTGAACACACGAATCCCAAGAGGTTATGCAGCAGCAGGAAGTCACATGTGGAGCAAGGACTCGGAGTCCTGGGGGCCACAGGCAGATAGGACGCAGGAAAGTCCAAGACAATGCAGGAAGATACGGCCCAGGTGGATAGAGGTGCCAAGAGTCTTAATACCAAGACACAGGTGTGCTTCTTGGTGGCCTTCTATGACCTTCGATGGTCCAGGCTTCTATAGCGTTACCAAAGTCACGAATGTGGGTTACTAAATAACTGTAAACGTGACGTGCAGCGTGCCGAAACCCGCGTTGGGGATGACGCCATCCAGGAGACTAAGATCAGCATCACCATTGTAAGTCACACCTCCACTTTTGGACTGACTTCCTATACTTTTATATGGTCTCTCCTTCTCAGTACACCTATATCACACTGTTATTTGTGCCCAGATATTTCAAAGATGATTCATACATTTCAAATCACCATGGATTTATGGTGACATCAACTGTTGTTACGCTGCACTAGCACTTTATCTATTTATTCATTCATTTATAAACCCCTTGCACTTTTTTGTTATATTTTTTATCATGTGCACATCTTGCGCTTTACATAATCTTTTTGATTCATTCAATCTTTACATCACTTTTTTACAACTTTTTTGTGCATTATTTATATCAATATATGTATCTATTGCTTTTTGACAATTTGGCACTTTAGACATCCACTTCCATTTGTTCTGTGTTCTGCGTCCTTGTTTTTAATAACTTTTATTTTGTTATCTACATTGTTATTGTTCTGCTATTTTACCTGATTGTATGTAATCTAATAAATCAACTTTGATTTTTCACCACGATAACATTGGACTTTATAGTCGTTTTTTTCTTCTTCGCCATATTTTCCTGACTGTCCATAATTTTACTTAGGGTCCGGAAATTTGTGGTCATAGGTTACTACTTATATGCTAATTTAATTTTGAAAGTGCACTAATACACTGCCACCAGCAAGCATTCCTCTGTTTCTTGTTGCAGAAAATAAAAATGTGATTTTTATGGCGATTTCAGAAAATTGCGCCGAAAATCTCACCACGATCCTAGTGACATAAAAGGAAAGTGCCAAGATCGGAAGCTGCTAAAACGAAGAACAAAAGGTTATAAAAAAAAAAAAGCAAAGACCTTTATTTTAATTTTCCAATTCCTTGTTCTTTCTTCCCCTCAATCTCTTGGGGAATTGTGGCTCCCCAGCTGTAAAGAAAACTACAACTCCCAATGTGTCCAGAGAGGTGTAAATCTTCAGGACATGCTGGGAATTGTAGTTTTCTTCAGAGCTGGGGAGCCATAAACTGCATTACCCTTAGATCATAAAATAGTTTGTCCCAACTTGTGGATTGCATAACTAGACAGTCCGATAAAGCCGACATCTACAGAGCGGTGTATAGGAGCAGGGTTACACCTAAGCTCAATAGACGGTGCTCAGCCAAAATACACAAACCAGTCTCGTAATACCAGCACAGAATGGCGGCACTCCCCAGATACAGCGCAGCTTCTTTTATGCTCAAAAAGGTTCATAAAAGGCAAGAAAAATGCAGCAGGCAATGGTTGTTTTGCACTTTCCTGATGCATCATGTCACCCAGGCATGTCTTATAGCGGCCATTGTGTTCCATGATCACAATGTAACGAGATCCATAGTAAACACTTAGCAGAAGATATGAATCGTACCTTTTATGACCAGTTTATAAGTTTATAAGTCACTGTATTACAAAAAACAGTTCTTTTTTTCCATTCCCAATATCCTTGTGCAGAGTCGGCCACCAATAATGTTGGTAAATGAGGAGAGCCGTCTTCTGTCCGGCATGGCCAACCAATGTAGACGAGTGACCCAAGAGAAGGACCAGTTTCCTATCTGGTTCAGCAACAGAAGTCTTCCCGGAGGTGGGACGAGACAAATGCAATGGAGCGATTGTAATTATTTTGAAGGGTTCAATAATGTGTTGAGCTGGAAGTGGAGAGTAAAGATGAAGCCGGGGAAGAAGGGGGGAACAGAGACCACCTGTCCTGTCCTGGATTTATCTGTTGGGCGGACTGTAGATAGGCAAGATTCTTGTGGTCAGTGTAAATAACCACCGGATGCATAGCTCATTCCAGCAAGGATCGCCACTCCTCCGGAGCCAGGTTTATAGCTAGCAGTTCCTGATCGCCAATCCAGTAAAGGTACCTGCACACATAACGATATCGTTAACAATATCGTTGCTTTTTGTGACGTAGCAACGATATCGTTAAGGAAATCGTTCTGTGTGACAGCGACCAACGATCAGGCCCCTGCTGGGAGATCGTTGGTCGCTGAGGAAAGTCCAGAACTTTATTTCGTCGCTGGATCTCCCTGCAGACATCGCTGGATCGGCGTGTGTGACACCGATCCAGCGATGTCTTCACTGGTAACCAGGGTAAACATCGGGTTACTAAGCGCAGGGCCGCGCTTAGTAACCCGATGTTTACCCTGGTTACCAGCGTAAAAGTAAAAAAAAAAAAACACTACATACTTACCTACCGCTGTCTGTCCCCGACGCTCAGCTTCTCTGCACTCCTCCTGCACTGGCTGTGAGCGTCGGGCAGCCGGAAAGCAGAGCAGTGACGTCACCGCTCTGCTTTCCGGCCGCTGTGCTCACAGCCAGTGCAGGAGGAGTGCAGAGAAGCTGAGCGTCGGGGACAGACAGCGGTAGGTAAGTATGTAGTGTTTTTTTTTTTTTACTTTTACGCTGGTAACCAGGGTAAACATCGGGTTACTAAGCGCGGCCCTGCGCTTAGTAACCCGATGTTTACCCTGGTTACCTGGGGACCTCGGGCTCGTTGGTCGCTGGAGAGCTGTCTGTGTGACAGCTCTCCAGCGACCACACAGCGACGCTGCAGCGATCGACATCGTTGTCGGTATCGCTGCAGCGTCGCTGAGTGTGAAGGTACCTTAATTGCATTCCGCAGTGGAGAAAATTTTGGAAAATAAACCACAGGTCACCATGCGACTGGATGAGGACTTCTGGGTAAGAACAGCTTTGGCCCCTAAGGAAGAAGCATCCACCTCCAGAAAGAACTGCTTACTATTGTCCGGACAGTGCAGCACAGGAGCAGAGAAATTCTGTTTCAAAGACACGAAGGCACTTTCAGCCTCAGGAATCCATGTCAAAGGATTGGACCCCTTACAGGTCAGGGCAGAGATGGGAGCAGTCAAGAAGGAGAAATGGGAAACGAACTGGCAGTAGTAATTTGAGAATCCAAGAAACCTCTGGATGGCTTTCAAACCACCTGGATGGGGCCACTTCATGACAGCGGACACCTTCTCGGGATCCATCCTCAAGCCGGTCTGGGAGATGATGTGACCAAGAAATTGAAGAGCAGTCTGCTCAAAGACGTTTCTTCCTTAACCTCTGCAGCACCTGACGTACATCTTTTTGGTGTGAAAGCAGATCTGGAGAGAACACCAAGATATCATCCAATTACACTACTACAAATGTGTAGGACAGATCCCAGAAGATGTCGTTCAACAGTTCTTGAAAGCCTGCAGGTGCAGGTGTGTTACAGAGTCCTAATGGCATAACCCGATATTCATAGTGGCCATCACGGATATTTAAGGTCGTCTTCCATTTATCTCCCTGGCGAATCTGGATCAGGATGTATGCCCCCGAAGCTTGAGTTTTGGGAAGATTCTGGAACCTTTAAGATGATTGAAGAACTCAGAGATGAGGAGCAGAGGATATTTATTCTTGATCATGATCTGATTGAGTCCCCTATGGTCAAAACAGGGTCGTAGTGAAACGTCCTTCTTTACAAAGAATATAGAATCCTATTCCAGCCGCGGAGGAACATTTCCAGATAAATCATCTAGCAAGCTATTCTTGAACACATTCTGACATGGCTTGGGTCTTAGCCTGCGACGGGGCAGATTTGAGGAGCAGAAGCGCTCGGAAGGAGATCGATAGGTCAGTCATATAGCCTATGAGGTGGTAATGGCTCAGCCTCCCTTTTGTTAAAGACATCAATGTACCCCCAATATGGAGCAGGTAATCCAGGTAAATTGGATGGAGAAGCCAAAGGTCGAGCAGGACAAATGTTAAAGTAGACAAGTCTCGTGGCACTCCTGTCCCCAACAGAGTATTTCCCTGGATCTCCAGTTCATGACAGGTTTGTGTCTCCGCAGCCATGGCAGACCTAGCAGCAGAGGGTGAGACAAAGCCGACGGCATGTAGAGAGAGATCTTCTCCGAGTATGGCATTCCTACCTGAAGTACCGCGGACTCAGTAACAAACAGGATGGTCTAGGAAAGAGGTCTCCCATCCACTAAAGAAACCACCAACGGATCCTGTAAACGTTGGACCGGGATTTTATATCAAAACAGCCTGTTGGATGAGATTACCCATGGAACCGGAGTCCAGGCAGGCTGACTTGAGGTACCAGATGTTGCCGCAGAACACCGACACTGTCAAGAGTCAGCGATGGAGAGGAGTGTCTCCTGCCCAGGGTTGACTCCAAATGGCCCTAGCCTTTGGAGTTTCCCTGTCTCTCTGGGCAGGGTCGAATAAGATGTACAGGGTTGCAACGATAGAAGCATTTTACCTCAGCATGGCGAGTCTCCTGACGATGCTTAGCCATCTTCACCTGGTCAACCTGCCTGAACTCTAGAGGAGGTGCCAAACCTGAGGCTTACTGTGTGACCGGCCTCTGGAAGGTTGGAGCTAGATGCACAGATTTTCTCTTTCGCGAATCACCTCTTTGGATTGCTTCTGAAACCTGATGTCTATTTGGGGTTGCCAAGGTCATCCAGCAAGGTGGGTATATCATTCACGACCACCAGCCAGCTCATCCTTGATTCTCCCAGAAAGGCCCTCCCAGAAAGTAGCCACCAGAGTCTCATTATACCAGACGAGTTCGTACAACATGGTGTGAAAGCAAAGAGCATACTGGCCCAATAATTAGGTTACCCTGCCGCAACCTGAGTAGCAGAGATGTTGCAGAGGAAGCACGGCCGGGGTCATCGAAGACCTTCTTGAAAGACTCTAAAAAAGACTGGAGATTTGAAACGAGAGGTTCCCCTTTCTCCCATAGGGGAATGAGCCATACCAAAGCTTCTCCAGTGAGATGGGACATGATGAAAGCCACTTTGGCCTGGTTGTAAACTAATTGGTGAGTCCAGAGTTCGAAGTGCAGAGTGCACTGATTAGTGCATCCCCGCAATAGGGCAAGGTCACCACCATAGCGTGGAAGCAGACAGATGGGGTCTGGAGCTGGGCACACAGCTGACAAGCTGTTGGGGCATAACCGAGGTGGTCGCAGCTTGAGTCAGTGCGGTTGGAGATGTCAACAAATCAAGATGGTTGGTTAACGTCCGCAGAAAGAAGAGCATTTTATAAAGCTGCTCCTTCTGGTGGGAGACCTCCAGGTACTGATCTGAGGGAGGAGAGGTCTGAGAGCCAGCGGATTCCATGGCCTGAGGAAACTGTAACAGGCTGGGTGGTGGATCCACTGTGTCAAAAAACCCATGGAAAGCCTGGAAGGGCGTAACTAGGTGGCACCAATCTGACCTCGGATACACGGTGGCTGATGGTGCCGTGATCCGAGGAGAGACAAAAAAGGTTGGGCCAGGTGCTACACCAGGACTGAGCGCGGGTAGATGACAGCTGACCCCATAGGGACAGGTAGCAGGACCGACCTGAAGGAAGGAGCAGTAGATGCAGGATGGCACTGTAGGAAGACACAGATACAGACGGGACCGGCTGACATACAGATGAGCGCTGTAGAAGAAGATGGCGTGCACACAGCTGGAAGGGAGCGGCAAATTCCGGGATCATATTGTAGACAAATAGCTTCACCGCACACTCCAGAGTTTTCATGCAAATAATCTTTAATGATTGTTCAACACAAGGGCAAATGGCGGACAAAATGAAGGCAAATACAAAGAAGTGACTCTAACGTTTCCAACCACTCGGACATTGATCAGAACGGCGCTCTGGGGGGAGGGGGACGAAAAACAATATGTCAGTGCCATACAGCAAGGTTATATACAGAAATATACAATATAGGAAACGTTGCTTTAACACAAAGCTGATTCATCAACCTAGGTAACAGCAAATTACGCGGGTGTCAGGTATTAAACATAATAATAATAACATATACGAGTGTAACTGGAGGAAGGAACCTTCCTGAAAATGTCATCCATTGACACCAAAGATAAAATAATGGGACATAGAGATGGATTCTTCTCTGCACCGCTTATAAAATTAGAAGTCCAATTAAGTAATCCAATGAAAAAGTGGCTTTATTCAACGCGTTTCAGAGCACCACGGCTCCTTCATCAGGATTCCACATAAAATTTTGCGTTTCCATGATTTCGCCACAAACCTCGCATGTGGAGGCATCTAGATACAACGCATGTCCCTGCCCATGTTAAAGATAGGTACACAGGGCAACGCAGGACGCAGGCAACAGTAGGCAGAGTGTAGGCGGGTGCTTCATGGAGGAAGAACGCAACCATCCGCGGCCCTACCGAACGCAAATGTGAAACCAGCCTTAGCCAGATGCTTCCCACCTGGAAAGGGATGTGCGCATGCTGGAGTATCGGAATATGACTGTAGACAATCTTAAGAGTGGATTTCCCCAAGACAGCAGTGAGGCGCACAGAGGATAAGTCTGACACATGGTGAACGACTGGAGAGGTCGGTGCAGTCTGTGCCATCTCTGTGGTGCCTTCTGTGCCTGCTGTTGCTACTGCTGCTGTTGCTACTGCTGCTGTTGCTATTGCTGCTGTTGCTATTGCTGCTGTTGTTACTGCTGCTGTTGCTACTGCTGCTGTTGCTATTGCTGCTGTTGTTACTGCTGCTGTTGCTACTGCTGCTGTTGCTACTGCTGCTGTTGCTATTGCTGCTGTTGTTACTGCTGCTGTTGCTACTGCTACTGTTGCTACTGCAGCTGTTGTTACTGCTGCTGTTGCTATTGCTGCTGTTGTTACTGCTGCTGTTGCTACTGCTGCTGTTGCTATTGCTGCTGTTGTTACTGCTGCTGTTGCTATTGCTGCTGTTGCTACTGCAGCTGTTGTTACTGCTGCTGTTGCTATTGCTGCTGTTGCTACTGCTGCTGTTGGTACTGCTGCTGTAGGTACTGCAGTTGTTGCTGCTGCAGTTGTTACTGCTGCTGTTGCTACTGCTGCTGTTGCTATTGCTGCTGTTGTTACTGCTGCTGTTGATATTGCTGCTGTTGCTACTGCTGCTGTTGCTACTGCTGCTGTTGGTACTGCTGCTGTAGGTACTGCAGTTGTTGCTGCTGCAGTTGTTACTGCTGCTGTTGCTACTGCTGCTGTTGCTATTGCTGCTGTTGTTACTGCTGCTGTTGATATTGCTGCTGTTGCTACTGCTGCTGTTGCTACTGTTACTGCTGCTGTTGCTATTGCTGCTGTTGCTACTGCTGCTGTTGGTACTGCTGCTGTTGCTACTGCTGCTGTTGTTACTGCTGCTGTTACTGCTGCTGTTGCTATTGCTGCTGTTGCTACTGCTGCTGTTGTTACTGCTGCTGTTACTGCTGCTGTTGCTATTGCTGCTGTTGCTACTGCTGCTGTTGCTACTGCTGCTGCTGTTACTGCTGCTGTTGCTATTGCTGCTGTTGCTACTGCTGCTGTTGGTACTGCTGCTGTTGCTACTGCTGCAGTTGTTACGGCTGCTGTTGCTATTGCTACTGTTGCTACTGCGGCTGTTGTTACTGCTGCTTTTGCTATTGCTGCTATTGCTGCTGTTGTTACTGCTGCTGTTGCTATTGCTGCTGTTGTTTCTGCTGCTGTTGCTATTGCTGCTGTTGCTACTGCTGTTACTGCTGCTGTTGTTGCTGCTGCTTCTATTACTGCTGCTGTTGCTATTGCTGCGCTACTGCTGCTGTTGTTACTGCTGCTGTTGCTATTGCTGCTGTTGTTACTGCTGCTGTTGCTATTGCTGCTGTTGTTACTGCTGCTGTTGCTATTGCTGCTGTTGTTACTGCTGCTGTTGCTATTGCTGCTGTTGTTACTGCTGCTGTTGCTACTGCTGCTGTTGTTACTGCTGCTGTTGCTATTGCTGCTGTTGTTACTGCTGCTGTTGCTATTGCTGCTGTTGTTACTGCTGCTGTTGCTACTGCTGCTGTTGTTACTAAGAATTTTTTGAAATGTGGAGACTCCAAGTTGGGTTTCCATCTGGTGGGTAAGTATGGCTCCCAGACAGCCTGGCCTGCGCTTACTTTCACTCAACTACCTGTGTTACTTTCCTTACATTTTTCTACCAATTACTGTATGAAATTGATTTTGTGCCATCTGAGTGCGGCCCCCGTGGATCGGACCAGTTTCCCCAGCTCATCCCATAGATGATCATTAGTATTGATTATCTGTGACTGGGCACTTGGAGACAAGTCATCACCTTCGCCATCATCTTTTTATCATGATCTTCACCCCGGACCCCGATAATTTATCCCCTCTACATTATTATTACAATTGTTTTTACACCTTATAGTCACCCCTCACTCTCCATGTGGACGTTCCCCCCTGTAATGAGGTGATTTATAAAAGAAACTCAGCTGCACCCCGAGATTAATAAAACCCATCTGTGCCAGAAGCGGCAGTAGTTGATCTCTCGGAAGGTCGGGGGGAGCGAAGGGAACAATCCTAATGAAAACTGATACAATGCATACTAACTAATGAGAACTGATAGCAAGAAAATGTGGCAGTAACGGGTCGCCATCTAGTGGACAGTCATAAAACTGCACCCAGAAAAATAAAATAAGCAATGTGCTGAATAATATATATTATAGGGTAAATAAAATGGATAAGATGGAATATCTGTAGAGGAGACCAAAAAACAACAGACTCTAAAGAGGAGGCGAGCTGTGACATCACCTATAGTGAACGGTGGATCCTGTGTTATCTACTGTATATAGAGGTGTTATCAGTCATTGTACAGGAGGAGGAGGTGAGCTGTGACATCACCTATTGTGAATGGTGGATCCTGCGTTATCTACTGTATATAGAGGTGTTATCAGTCATTGTACAGGAGGAGGTGAGCTGTGACATCACCTATTGTGAATGGTGGATCCTGTGTTATCTACTGTATATAGAGGTGTTATCAGTCATTGTACAGGAGGAGGTGAGCTGTGACATCACCTATTGTGAATGGTGAATCCTGTGTTATTTACTGTATATAGAGATGTTATCAGTCATTGTACAGGAGGAGGTGAGCTGTGATATCACCTATTGTGAATGGTGGATCCTGTGTTATCTACTGTATATAGAGGTGTTATCAGTTATTGTACAGGAGGAGGAGGTGAGCTGTGATATCACCTATTGTGAATGGTGGATCCTGTGTTATCAGCTGTATACAGAGGTGTAATCAGTCTGTACAGGATGAGGAGGTGAGCTGTGACATCACCTATTGTGAATGGTGGATCCTGTATTATCAGCTGTATATAGAGGTTTTAGCTTTCACCACTTCAGCTGGTGTTGCCAGTGCAGTTAGATTTTCTTCTCCTGCAGGAAGCCTTTAATTCAAGGGTCGTTTATGTGATCCTTCGTCTCTACAGGTCGTACAGTTTGTCCTCCATATCATTACTATAACATTATTATTATTTGCTGTTATAGCGTCATTTATTCCATGGCTCTTTACATGTGAGGAGGGGTATACATAATAAAAACAAGTACAAAAATCTTAAACAATACAAGTCACAACTGGTACAGGAGGAGAGAGGACCCTGCCCGCGAGGGCTCACAGTCTACAAGGGATGGGTGAGGATACAGGAGGAGAGAGGATCCTGCTCGCGAGTGCTCACAATCTACAAGGGATGGGTGAGGATACAGGAGGAGAGAGGACCCTGCCCCCGAGGGCTCACAATCTACAAGGGATGGGTGAGGATACAGGAGGAGAGAGGACCCTGCCCGCGAGGGCTCACAATCTACAAGGGATGGGTGAGGATACAGGAGAGAGGACCCTGCCCGCGAGGGCTCACAATCTACAAGGGATGGGTGAGGATACAGGAGGAGAGAGGACCCTGCCTGCGAGGGTTCACAATCTACAAGAGATGGGTGAGAATACAAGAAGAGAGAGGACCCTGCCCGTGAGAGCTCACAGTCTACAAGGGATGGGTGAGGATACAGGAGGAGAGAGGATCCTGCCCGCGAGGGCTCACAATCTACAAGGGATGGGTGAGGATACAGGAGGAGAGAGGACCCTGCCCGCGAGGGCTCACAGTCTACAAGGGATGGGTGAGGATACAGGAGGAGAGAGGATCCTGCCCGCGAGGGCTCACAATCTACAAGGGATGGGTGAGGATACAGAAGGAGAGAGGACCCTGCCCGCGAGGGCTCACAATCTACAAGGGATGGGTGAGGATACAGGAGGAGAGAGGACCCTGCCCACGAGGGCTCACAATCTACAAGGGATGGGTGAGAATACAGGAGGAGAGAGGACCCTGCCCGCGAGGGCTCACAATCTACAAGGGATGGGTGAGGATACAGAAGGAGAGAGGACCCTGCCCGCGAGGGCTCACAATCTACAAGGGATGGGTGAGGATACAGAAGGAGAGAGGACCCTGCCCGCGAGGGCTCACAATCTACAAGGGATGGGTGAGGATACAGGAGGAGAGAGGATCCTGCCCGCGAGGGCTCACAATCTACAAGGGATGGGTGAGGATACATGAGGGGAGAGGACCCTGCCCGCGAAGGCTCACAATCTACAAGGGATGGGTGAGGATACAGGAGGAGAGAGGATCCTGCCTGCGAGGGCTCACAATCTACAAGGGATGGGTGAGGATACAGTAGGTGAGGATAGAGCTGGTCATGTAGCGGTTTGGTCGATCGGTGGTTACTGCAGGTTATAGGCTTGTCGGAAGAGGTCGGTCTTCAGGTTCTTTTTGAAGGTTTCGATGGTAGGCGAGAGTCTGATGTGTTGTGGTAGAGGGTTCCAGAGTAGGGGGGATGTGCGAGAGAAATCTTGTATGCGATTGTGGGAAGAGGAGATAAGAGGGGAGTAGAGAAGGAGATCTTGTGACATTTGTGACTCTTTGTATAGATGAATATATTCTTTATTTCGTAGCCATTACAACCAAGAAAAACAAACACAACATATATATAGGGATCACCATAGAATAAGATGATACTTTATTGGTACAAAAACATGGCGAAAAGACAATTCAACACATTTATAAGTCGAGAAATTAGATAAAATGAAGAATCCACAAAAGAGTTACAGCCCTACAATGTATCAAATGGTACAGGTATATATAAGAGGATGCGAGATATGATGAGAAATCAGAGAAGGACTTCAGCAGGTCTTATTAATGGGGTAGAAAGCAAATGTGTTCTGCACCCATCAAGAATAATGAATCTCCAGTGGTGCTAAAAATAAAAGTGCAACAATGGCGATATGCAGAGCCCTGCACAGAAAGTGCAGAAATAATGGATGCCTTACTAGTAAGCAAAGAGGCAGAAATGTTACTTATAATAAACAGCGGCAACAACATTGGAAAATGACTGGTGACATACACAGGGCAATCAGGACAGAACAGGTAGACAAGTTACAGCCCAGGATATCCGAGCAGGAGATATATATATATATATATATATATATATATATATATATATATATATATATATATATATATATATATACTGTTCAAAAAAATAAAGGGAACAGTAAAACCCCACATCCTAGATATCCCTGAATGACATATTTCTGTTGGAAATCTTTATTCATTACATAGTGGAATGTGTTGAGAACAATAAAACCTAAAAATAATCAACGTAAATCACAACTAATATCCCACGGAGGTGTGGAGTTGGAATGATGCTAAAATCAAAGTGGAAATGAAATGAAAATGAAGTTACAGGTTGATCCAACTTCAGTGGAGATGCCTGAAGAAAAGGAAATGATGCTCAGTATAGTGTGTGGCCTCCACGTGCCTGTATGACCTCCCTACAACACCTGGGCATGCTCCTGATGAGGCAATGGATGGTCTCCTGAGGAATCTCCTCCCAGACCTGGACTAAAGCATCCGCCCACTCCTGGACAGTCTGTAGTGCAACGTGACGCTGGTGGATGGAGCGAGACATGATGTCCCAGATGTGCTCATTCGGATTCAGGTCTGGGGAACGGGCGGGCCAGTCCATAGCTTCAATGCCTTCATCTTGCAGGAACTGCTGACACACTCCAGCCACATGAGGTCTGGCATTGTCCTGCATTAGGAGGAACCCAGGGCCAACCGCACCAGCATATGGTCTCACAAGGGGTGAGGATCTCATCTCGGTACCTAATGGTAGTCAGGCTACCTCTGGCGAGCACATGGAGGGCTGTGCGGCCCTCCAAAGAAATGCCACCCCACACCATTACTGCCCCACTGCCAAACCGGTCATGCTGAAGGATGTTGCAGGCAGCAGATCGCTCTCCACGGCGTCTCCAGACTCTGTCACGTCTGTCACATGTGCGCAGTGTGAACCTGCTTTCATCTGTGAAGAGCACAGGGCGCAATGGCGAATTTGCCAATCCTGGTGTTCTGTGGCAAATGCCAAGCGTCCTGCACGGTGTTGGGCTGTGAGCACAACCTCCATCTGTGGACATCGGGCACTCAGACCATCCTCATGGAGTCAGTTTCTAACCGTCTGTTCAGACACATACACATTTGTGGCCTGCTGGAGGTCATTTTGCAGGGCTCTGGCAGTGGTCCTCCTGTTCTTCCTTGCACAAAGGCTGAGGTAGCGGTCCTGCTGCTGGGTTGTTGCCCTCCTACGGCCCCCTCCACATCTCCTGGTGTACTGGCCTGTCTCCTGGTAGCGCCTCCATCCTCTGGACACTACGCTGACATACACAGCAAACCTTGCCACAGCTCGCATTGATGTGCCATCCTGGATGAGCTGCACTACCTGAGCCACTTGTGTGGGTTGTAGAGTCCGTCTCATGCTACCACGAGTGAGAAAGAGCAACCAACATTCAAAAGTGACCAAAACATCAGCCAGAAAGCATTGGTACTGAGATGTGGTCTGTGGTCCCGACCTGCAGAACTGCTCCTTTATTGAGGGGGTCTTGATAATTGCCAATAATTTCCATCTGTTGTCTATTCCATCTGCACAACAGCATGTGAGATTGATTGTCAATCAGTGTTGCTTCCTAAGTGGACAGTCTGATTTCACAGAAGTTTGATCTACTTGGAGTTAGATTCTGTTGTGTTCCCCTTATTTTTTAGAGCAGTATATATATATATATATATATATATACACATACATCTGTTTGTCATATCCTGAACTCACAAGTGGTCAAATGATAAAGGTTCAGGAAATACCTGACGCGTTTCGCCATACAAGGTGGCTTCCTCAGGTGCCTGTGTTATGGCTACACAGTATTGACATATATATATATATATATATATATATATATATATATATATATATATATATATATATATATAAAACAAATTAATATAATAAACAGCTGTCTACCTTACCGGGAGCAGATCCAGTGACTGCAGCGAGAGAACATCGTGATGAGGACAAAGTATTACAACTCCCATGACAGCGACTATCCAGATGCCAAGTTCCTAAATAGTCCACAAGATGAGTGACGCAGATGACAAGGCCTCATACACAAGTTAAAATAAAAAAAAAAAGAATATTCATGGCAGTATGAGGGACATTGAGCAAGAATCAAGGAAAGGCTCCAGCAGAGAAATATTTGTGGCCCTAGGTTATAAAACTCGGCTGGATCCCGGTATAAACCATTTCCTAGCCGTGCAGTATTTATCAGATGCAGTTGTGTCGCTGTACACTAGATGGCGCCACGCGACACCATTCGCTACATTGTATCTTTTGTGATTTTTCTTTAGACTTTTGTTCTCTTCTATCAGCATTTCCATGTACTGTCACTCCGCATGGAGTAGATGGCACCCGTTTTGGCATAGGGAGCTCCCTAGTTTTGATAATCAGCCAAGATAAAGTAGACAGATGGGGGGGACTGCAGGCCACAACTGTCGGTTTTTCCTGTGCTGGTTATCAAAAATTGACAAGACTGCATGTCTTTCAATTATTTTATTTTTTTTTACAGTGTGAGCCAGCCAATCACAGCCATGATGATACTTGAGGCGGAAGTGCCTACACAGTAAAGCTTTTTGATTGGCTGCCTTTAAACAAGCTTTGTTAGGGCTGCCAAAGCCGGGCAGTAACATGGAGTTCCAGGGTTCGTCCGTGTTCTGGGTCTGCGCACGGACAATAGGTGTTCGGTACGGACCCCAAACTTTACCGTTCGAGTTCGCCCATCCCTAAGAGGGATTAATACTTTGTATGTAGAAAATCCCGCAGACGCTGGCGCCGACACGCGGGAATCCATTCCACATCTGTGGTTGAGCGAATATCAATGTCATCTGATCTATGAAGTGTAAAGGGCGCGGAGTTTACTCCACAGGACGGGAATTCGGTCTGACTCCGGAGCGGGAAAGAAGCGGAGTGAAGGCATGATATGGGACAAAGAACGGGAGGATCCGGGAGAAGGCGACGACTGCGATGGGTTTATTCTGTAACCTCAGATGGAGCCAAGACAGTTGTGGGTCTACATGGAGGAGTCGCCTGTAATAATAGATCACAAGAGACCGGCTGCACATTATTGAGAGCTCTCCGATCACAGAATAAAAGCAGCAGCACAATAAGGCGATGTTCACACCAGACGGGTAACGCAGCTTTATTCTCTGCTGCCAAAACGCTGCAAAGTGAACGAGATTTCAATCAATGTTTCCTTCACTTTTTAAGCATCAATAAATATTACTGAGAAAACTGATCGCGATTGTCAGCAGCGGTTTGGGAAGGGACGATCAATCTCACCGGTGACTTGGATATTGGAAGAAGTGTTATTCTACTGTGTTGTTACATTGTAGGTTTCTCCAATAAAAATATCTGATTAAATATAAATAACTCCGAGCTCTGATGAGACTAGAACGGGCGGCCGTCATTCAGGATCTGGTCAGAAACCGATATCCAGATGCTAAGGAAAGGGGCAGGAGCGCGGGGACCGAGGGGGCAGGAGCACGGGGACCGAGGGGGCAGGAGCGCAGAGACCGAGGGGGCAGGAGCGCAGAGACCGAGGGGGCAGGAGCGCAGAGACCGAGGGGGCAGGAGCGCAGAGACCGAGGGGGCAGGAGCGCAGAGACCGAGGGGGCAGGAGCGCAGAGACCGAGGGGGCAGGAGCGCAGAGACCGAGGGGGCAGGAGCGCAGAGACCGAGGGGGCAGGAGCGCAGAGACCGAGGGGGCAGGAGCGCAGAGACCGAGGGGGCAGGAGCGCAGAGACCGAGGGGGCAGGAGCGCAGAGACCGAGGGGGCAGGAGCGCAGAGACCGAGGGGGCAGGAGCGCAGAGACCGAGGGGGCAGGAGCGCAGAGACCGAGGGGGCAGGAGCGCAGAGACCGAGGGGGCAGGAGCGCAGAGACCGAGGGGGCAGGAGCGCAGAGACCGAGGGGGCAGGAGCGCAGAGACCGAGGGGGCAGGAGCGCAGAGACCGAGGGGGCAGGAGCGCAGAGACCGAGGGGGCAGGAGCGCAGAGACCGAGGGGGCAGGAGCGCAGAGACCGAGGGGGCAGGAGCGCAGAGACCGAGGGGGCAGGAGCGCAGAGACCGAGGGGGCAGGAGCGCAGAGACCGAGGGGGCAGGAGCGCAGAGACCGAGGGGGCAGGAGCGCAGAGACCGAGGGGGCAGGAGCACGGGGACCGAGGGGGCAGGAGCGCAGGGACCGAGGGGGCAGGAGCGCAGAGACCGAGGGGGCAGGAGCGCGGAGACCGAGGGGGCAGGAGCGCAGAGACCGAGGGGGCAGGAGCGCAGAGACCGAGGGGGCAGGAGCGCAGAGACCGAGGGGGCAGGAGCGCAGAGACCGAGGGGGCAGGAGCGCAGAGACCGAGGGGGCAGAAGCGCAGAGACCGAGGGGGCAGGAGCGCAGAGACCGAGGGGGCAGGAGCGCAGAGACCGAGGGGGCAGGAGCGCAGAGACCGAGGGGGCAGGAGCGCAGAGACCGAGGGGGCAGGAGCGCAGAGACCGAGGGGGCAGGAGCGCAGACACCGAGGGGGCAGGAGCGCAGAGACCGAGGGGGCAGGAGCGCAGAGACCGAGGGGGCAGGAGCGCAGAGACCGAGGGGGCAGGAGCGCAGAGACCGAGGGGGCAGGAGCGCAGAGACCGAGGGGGCAGGAGCGTAGACAATATGGAGCAGGAGCGCAGAGACCGAGGGGGCAGGAGCGTAGACAATATGGAGCAGGAGCGCAGAGACCGAGGGGGCAGGAGCGCAGAGACCGAGGGGGCAGGAGCGTAGACAATATGGAGCAGGAGCGTGGATAATAAGGGGCAGCGCTAGGAATATTGAAATGTAACAACATATGGAATGTTTATAATTGTCTATCAGTAACCATAGAAACAGCGACTTAAAGAACTTAAGACACTGAAGGGGGAAGATGTGAAAACCAAAATGTAAGTCAATCTCCGAGCATTTGGTTGTGAGTATAGTACCCATCCTGCTCTCCACCTGCACTATATGTTCTGTACCGCCCTCTACCTATCCTGCACTATATGTTCTGTACCGCCCTCTACCTATCCTGCACTATATGTTCCGTACCGCCCTCTACCTATCCTGCACTATATGTTCTGTACCGCCCTCTACCTATCCTGCACTATATGTTCTGTACCGCCCTCTACCTATCCTGCACTATATGTTCTGTACCGCCCTCTACCTATCCTGCACTATATGTTCCGTACCGCCCTCTACCTATCCTGCACTATATGTTCTGTACCGCCCTCTACCTATCCTGCACTATATGTTCTGTACCGCCCTCTACCTATCCTGCACTATATGTTCTGTACCGCCCTCTACCTATCCTGCACTATATGTTCTGTACCGCCCTCTACCTATCCTGCACTATATGTTCTGTACCGCCCTCTACCTATCCTGCACTATATGTTCTGTACCGCCCTCTACCTATCCTGCACTATATGTTCTGTACCGCCCTCTACCTATCCTGCACTATATGTTCTGTACCGCCCTCTACCTATCCTGCACTATATGTTCTGTACCGCCCTCTACCTATCCTGCACTATATGTTCTGTACCGCCCTCCACCTGCACTATATGTTCTCTACCTATCCTGCACTATATGTTCTGTACCGCCCTCTACCTTATCCTGCACTATATGTTCTGTACCGCCCTCTACCTTATCCTGCACTATATGTTCCGTACCTCCCTCTACCTATCCTGCACTATATGTTCTCTACCTATCCTGCACTATATGTTCTGCACCACCCTCTACCTATCCTGCACTATATGTTCTGTACTGCCCTCTACCTATCCTGCACTAGGGGGGGGGGCAGGAGCGCAGAGACCGAGGGGGGGGGCAGGAGCGCAGAGACCGAGGGGGGGGGGGGGGGGGGCAGGAGCGCAGAGACCGAGGGGGCAGGAGCGCAGAGACCGAGGGGGCAGGAGCGCAGACAATATGGAGCAGGAGCGCAGAGACCGAGGGGGCAGGAGCGCAGAGACCGAGGGGGCAGGAGCGCAGAGACCGAGGGGGCAGGAGTGTAGACAATATGGAGCAGGAGCGCAGAGACCGAGGGGGCAGGAGCGCAGAGACCGAGGGGGCAGGAGCGTAGACAATATGGAGCAGGAGCGTGGATAATAAGGGGCAGCGCTAGGAATATTGAAATGTAACAACATATGGAATGTTTATAATTGTCTATCAGTAACCATAGAAACAGCGACTTAAAGAACTTAAGACACTGAAGGGGGAAGATGTGAAAACCAAAATGTAAGTCAATCTCCGAGCATTTGGTTGTGAGTATAGTACCCATCCTGCTCTCCACCTGCACTATATGTTCTGTACCGCCCTCTACCTATCCTGCACTATATGTTCTGTACCGCCCTCTACCTATCCTGCACTATATGTTCTGTACCGCCCTCTACCTATCCTGCACTATATGTTCTGTACCGCCCTCCACCTATCCTGCACTATATGTTCTGTACCTCCCTCTACCTATCCTGCACTATATGTTCTGTACCACCCTCTACCTATCCTGCACTATATGTTCTGTACCGCCCTCCACCTATCCTGCACTATATGTTCTGTACCGCCCTCTACCTATCCTGCACTATATGTTCTGTACCGCCCTCTACCTATCCTGCACTATATGTTCTGTACCGCCCTCTACCTATCCTGCACTATATGTTCTGTACCGCCCTCTACCTATCCTGCACTATATGTTCTGTACCGCCCTCTACCTATCCTGCACTATATGTTCTGTACCGCCCTCTACCTATCCTGCACTATATGTTCTGTACCGCCCTCTACCTATCCTGCACTATATGTTCTGTACCGCCCTCTACCTATCCTGCACTATATGTTCTGTACCGCCCTCTACCTATCCTGCACTATATGTTCTGTACCGCCCTCTACCTATCCTGCACTATATGTTCTGTACCGCCCTCTACCTATCCTGCACTATATGTTCTGTACCGCCCTCTACCTATCCTGCACTATATGTTCTGTACCGCCCTCTACCTATCCTGCACTATATGTTCTGTACCACCCTCTACCTATCCTGCACTATATGTTCTGTACCACCCTCCACCTATCCTGCACTATATGTTCTGTACCGCCCTCTACCTATCCTGCACTATATGTTCTGTACCGCCCTCCACCTATCCTGCACTATATGTTCTGTACCGCCCTCTACCTATCCTGCACTATATGTTCTGTACCGCCCTCTACCTATCCTGCACTATATGTTCTGTACCGCCCTCTACCTATCCTGCACTATATGTTCTGTACCGCCCTCTACCTATCCTGCACTATATGTTCTGTACCGCCCTCTACCTATCCTGCACTATATGTTCTGTACCGCCCTCTACCTATCCTGCACTATATGTTCTGTACCGCCCTCTACCTATCCTGCACTATATGTTCTGTACCGCCCTCTACCTATCCTGCACTATATGTTCTGTACCGCCCTCTACCTATCCTGCACTATATGTTCTGTACCACCCTCTACCTTATCCTGCACTATATGTTCTGTACCACCCTCTACCTTATCCTGCACTATATGTTCTGTACCGCCCTCTACCTATCCTGCACTATATGTTCTGTACCGCCCTCTACCTATCCTGCACTATATGTTCTGTACCGCCCTCCACCTGCACTATATGTTCTATACCTATCCTGCACTATATGTTCTGTACCGCCCTCTACCTTATCCTGCACTATATGTTCTGTACCGCCCTCTACCTATCCTGCACTATATGTTCTGTACCGCCCTCCACCTGCACTATATGTTCTCTACCTATCCTGCACTATATGTTCTGTACCGCCCTCTACCTTATCCTGCACTATATGTTCTGTACCGCCCTCTACCTTATCCTGCACTATATGTTCTGTACCGCCCTCCACCTGCAGTATGCACTGTACAGCCTACCCTCTGTATTGCTCCACCTGTCCGATAGTGCCCTCTCCAGGCGCCGACCTGCTCTCCCTGCCCCAGGACGAGTGGCCCCTGCAGACATCGGGTCGGGGGGAATCATTTCCACGATTCGGAGCCTCCAGTGATCATTCACGTCGCCCGGATAATAATAACGGAGACGTTTCAGTTTTGAGCTTTAGTTTTATTATAAAAATTAACTCTGTTACAGCTCGGCGTACAGTAATGGCGGCTCTGTATACAGGCCGCCGCTGATGTATTATACACAGCGTACAAAGTCAGGCTCATAGATACAAAACAAAAAATAATTAATAAAACACATTAAAGAAGAACTGTTGTATGAGCGCGCGGCGCGGACCAAATGTTGGCCAATATCATCAATCCTCCATACGTCCTCGTGCAGATCTGTCGTACCAGCGGCAGCAAAAAACAAGTCAGCGGTAACATTAGGGACAGAGATACCGAGACGGCGGGACCCCCGTAATCACATCCATCCTCTGTGCCGGCTGAGACATGGCGAGACCCCCGTAATCACACCCAAGTCATGCCCCTCCTCTGTGCTGGCTGAGACATGGAGAGACCCCTATAATCACACCTGAGTCATGCCCCTCCTCTGTGCCGGACATGGCGAGACCCCCATCCTCACATCCAACTCATTCCCCTCCTCTGTGCCAGCTGAGACATAGGGAGACCCCCATAATCACACCCGAGTCATGCCCCTCCTCTGTGCCGGCTGAGACACGGCGAGACCCCCGTAATCACACCCAAGTCATGCCCCTCCTCTGTGCCAGCTGAGACATGGTGAGACCCCCATAATCACACCCAAGTCATGCCCCTCCTCTGTGCCAGCTGAGACATGGCGAGACCCCCATAATCACACCCGAGTCATGCCCCTCCTCTGTGCCAGCTGAGACATGGCGAGACCCCCATAATCACACCCAAGTTATGCCCCTCCTCTGTGCCAGCTGAGACATAGGGAGACCCCCATAATCACACCCGAGTCATGCCCCTCCTCTGTGCCAGCTGAGACATGGCGAGACCCCCATAATCACACCCGAGTCATGCCCCTCCTCTGTGCCGGCTGAGACATAGGGAGACCCCCATAATCACACCCGAGTCATGCCCCTCCTCTGTGCCAGCTGAGACATAGGGAGACCCCCATAATCACACCCGAGTCATGCCCCTCCTCTGTGCCAGCTGAGACATGGCGAGACCCCCATAATCACACCCGAGTCATGCCCCTCCTCTGTGCCAGCTGAGACATAGGGAGACCCCCATAATCACACCCGAGTCATGCCCCTCCTCTGTGCCAGCTGAGACATGGCGAGACCCCCATAATCACACCCAAGTTATGCCCCTCCTCTGTGCCAGCTGAGACATAGGGAGACCCCCATAATCACACCCGAGTCATGCCCCTCCTCTGTGCCAGCTGAGACATGGCGAGACCCCCATAATCACACCCAAGTTATGCCCCTCCTCTGTGCCAGCTGAGACATAGGGAGACCCCCATAATCACACCCGAGTCATGCCCCTCCTCTGTGCCGGACATGGCGAGACCCCCCATCCTCACATCCAACTCATGCCCCTCCTCTGTGCCGGCTGAGACCCCCTTTCCCACACATAAGTAGTGCCCTTCCTCTGTGACAGACACGGCGAGACCCCCATCCTGGCACCCGAGTCATGCCTCTCCTCTGTGCCGCTTTGTGTCAGGCTTTGGTCACTGCAGACTTGATTGGTCCCAATGGGGCTGACAACGAGCGGGCGGCCATTACATACGGGACCCTGCACCGCAAACGGGGGCAACCGACATTTGATTTTCCTCCACAAACAGCACCACACCTGGCTGAGAGTGGTACTGCAGCTCCGCACTTCATCACAGCACCCACCAGGGGGCAGAAGTGGCACTGTCAAAAAAATAAAGTAAAAAAAAGGGGGTCCTCTGTCCATGAGTGATTAACGCCCGGTTTCCCAGCCAGTCCCACTGCTCCCTCTAAACCACTTGTCCTTTCCGCCATTTTCTGCTGCAGCGGCATCCGCTGAGAACAAATCCGCCATAGTGGTGAGTGTGCGTACTGCACGGACATACATGTCTATATACACAGGTATACGGCGAGTACAAAACGTTACATGGTCATAAATACAGTCCATTATCTACATCGTATAAAAAAAAAAACACTGAACATTCGCAGCTTTCGTAAAATAGAAACCTCTGGAACTCTGCAGCTCCCGGAGGACGCAGCCGCCGCAACAGACGATGGGGGCGACGAGACAACCTTTGGCTTAAAAATTAAACATTTGCAACTTCAGGTCCACCCCCCGCTTAATGGATTAGTGGTTTAGCCCGGCGCTCATCTCTAGTATCAGATTAGTGGTGAATGAGCAGGAGAGGAAGGAACCATCGCACAGCAGGGGGGTGATAGGACAGCATTATAACAGGGCGGCTACACACCGCATCACTGCTACAGGTTTTACAACTACAACTTCCAGCATGTCCTGGATCTGAGGAACTACAGATTGGAGGAACAGATTCCAAGTTAGGTAAACCGTGTAGCCTAAAATAAGGCATCAGTGGAGTTCCCCTTTAATTCTTAAAGGTATATTACATAAAAAAAAAAAAAGTAAAAAAAAAATTCTGACAAACTGTAAATAACATATAAAGTTACTCTCATAGGGGGTTAATCCTTAAAGTGACCCCCAGGTCCAGTCGGCCGTTTTCTTTTACAGCTTGGAATTATTTTTTTTTGGCGTTAATCTCTGGCGCGGCGCCTCCTCGGCAGCGGATTAAGGCATTGTGTTTGTTCTGTCTGCAAAAATAGATAATTCTATATATTTATATATTTGTACAATATACGCGGAGGAGGGGAATCTTTTATACAAAAGCTTAGATGTCTGATGAAAGGGTCGGGGGGCCGCACGTTCACGCCATTAACGGCGCGGCCAGGAGGAGCTAAGAAAATATATAAATATCCATCTCTATGTACACGGGTCTGTCCCGGCCTCCCCTCCCCCGCTGCACGGGAACAAAAAATACAAAATCTGTACATGAAATTAGAACCATTGAGGGTCCGCAGGGTCTATACAGGGCGGGGGGCTCAGGAGGAGTCCGTGCAGGGCGAGGGGGGCGGCGGGTACAGATGATGGGAGTAGCTGCGCTCCGTGTACGGCGACGGAGGACAACTCTCCTCAGCGGACAGGTACTGGCTCCGTGGTGTCGGCGGAGGGGGCACCGGCTCGGAGTCGTAGTTCAGGTCGCTGGTGTAGTCCTTGGTGGTGGTGGACGTCAGCCGGTGACTGGGGGTGTAGTCGCTGTCGCACACATCCGTGCTGCACGGCGTGGTGGGAGGCGCAAAGTGGCGGTAGCTGTACGGTCTGTAACTGCGGGAGAAAAGACAGTGACGGATCAGACGCGGTAATATCGGACTGCGGGCAGTGACGGATCAGACACGACAATATCGGACTGCGGTCAGTGACGGATCAGACGCAGTAATATCGGACTGCGGTCAGTGACGGATCAGACGCGACAATATCGGACTGCGGGCAGTGACGGATCAGACGCGACAATATCGGACTGCGGTCAGTGACGGATCAGACGCGACAATATCGGACTGAGGGCAGTGACGGATCAGACGCGGTAATATCGGACTGCGGTCAGTGACGGATCAGACGCGGCAATATCGGACTGCGGTCAGTGACTGATCAGACGCGGTAATATCGGACTGCGGTCAGTGACGGATCAGACGCGACAATATCGGACTGCGGTCAGTGACGGATCAGACGCGGTAATATCGGACTGCGGGCAGTGACGGATCAGACGCGACAATATCGGACTGCGGTCAGTGACGGATCAGACGCGGTAATATCGGACTGCGGTCAGTGACGGATCAGACGCGGTAATATCGGACTGCGGGCAGTGACGGATCAGACGCGGTAATATCGGACTGCGGTCAGTGACGGATCAGACGCGACAATATCGGACTGCGGTCAGTGACGGATCAGACGCGACAATATCGGACTGCGGGCAGTGACGGATCAGACGCGACAATATCGGACTGCGGGCAGTGACGGATCAGACGCGACAATATCGGACTGCGGGCAGTGACGGATCAGACGCGACAATATCGGACTGCGGTCAGTGACGGATCAGACGCGGCAATATCGGACTGCGGTCAGTGACTGATCAGACGCGGTAATATCGGACTGCGGTCAGTGACGGATCAGACGCGGTAATATCGGACTGCGGTCAGTGACGGATCAGACGCGGTAATATCGGACTGCGGTCAGTGACGGATCAGACGCGGTAATATCGGACTGCGGTCAGTGACTGATCAGACGCGGCAATATCGGACTGCGGTCAGTGACGGATCAGACGCGGTAATATCGGACTGCGGTCAGTGACGGATCAGACGCGGCAATATCGGACTGCGGTCAGTGACTGATCAGACGCGGTAATATCGGACTCCGGGAAGTGACGGATCAGACGCGGTAATATCGGACTGCGGTCAGTGACGGATCAGACGCGGTAATATCGGACTGCGGTCAGTGACTGATCAGACGCGGCAATATCGGACTGCGGTCAGTGACGGATCAGACGCGGTAATATCGGACTGCGGTCAGTGACGGATCAGACGCGGTAATATCGGACTGCGGTCAGTGACGGATCAGACGCGACAATATCGGACTGCGGTCAGTGACGGATCAGACGCGGTAACATCGGACTGCGGTCAGTGACGGATCAGACGCGGTAATATCGGACTGCGGGCAGTGACGGATCAGACGCGGTAATATCGGACTGCGGTCAGTGACGGATCAGACGCGGTAATATCAGACTGCGGTCAGTGACGGATCAGACGCGGCAATATCGGACTGCGGTCAGTGACGGATCAGACGCGGTAATATCGGACTGCGGTCAGTGACGGATCAGACGCGGTAATATCGGACTGCGGGCAGTGACGGATCAGACGCGGGAATATCGGACTGCGGGCAGTGACGGATCAGACGCGGTAATATCGGACTGCGGTCAGTGACTGATCAGACGCGGCAATATCGGACTGCGGTCAGTGACTGATCAGACGCGACAATATCGGACTGCGGTCAGTGACGGATCAGACGTGGGAATATCGGACTGCGGTCAGTGACGGATCAGACACGGTAATATAGGACTGCGGGCAGTGACGGATCAGACGCGGGAATATCGGACTGCGGGCAGTGACGGATCAGACGCGGGAATATCGGACTGCGGGCAGTGACGGATCAGACGCGGTAATATCGGACTGCGGTCAGTGAACAGAAACCTTCATACTCTATGCAGCAAAGCACGCTGCTCTGCCAGAACGGCGCCCCCACCTGACCATGTGCTGCGAGTGGCGCTGCGGCTCATTTCCATCAGCTGCAATACCAGAAACGACCAGCGGCCTGGAGGTGGCGCCGTATCTGAAATGTTAACACAGCTGAGAATTCGTGACAATGCATCAATAGCGTGTTTATGATAATGTATCAGTTGTAAGCCGGCTCCTCCGGCTGTGATACATTTGTAACAAATCTGCAGCTTTGAGAAAGGCTTTACCGGAATTCCTATATTCAATGACAGCAAGCAGAGATCTCGATGTAGGCGTCTCCGGAGTAAAGTCCCGGCACAGAGGGAGCCGGACGCCATGTCAGCCCCCTCACCTGTGCGAGCCCCCTCACCTGTGCGAGCCCCCTCACCTGTATGAGCCCCCTCACCTGCGCGAGCCCCCTCACCTGCTCGAGCCCCCTCACCTGCTCGAGCCCCCTCACCTGCGCGAGCCCCCTCACCTTTGCGAGCCCCCTCACCTGTACGAGCCCCCTCACCTGTGCGAGCCCCCTCACCTTTGCGAGCCCCCTCACCTGTACGAGCCCCCTCACCTGTGCGAGCCCCCTCACCTGTGCGAGCCCCCTTACCTGTACGAGCCCCCTCACCTGCGCGAGCCCCCTTACCTGTGCAAGCCCCCTCACCTGTGCGAGCCCCCTCACCTGTGCGAGCCCCCTTACCTGTACGAGCCCCCTCACCTGCGCGAGCCCCCTTACCTGTGCGAGCCCCCTTACCTGCGCGAGCCCCCTTACCTGTACGAGCGGTGTGTGGACGGGCTGTTGGAGGAATAGCCGAACTCCAGGGTGTAGTGCGACCGTTCCGTGGCCGGGGAGGGCGGAGGGTTCAGGATCTGTGACGGGGGAAGGGAGGACGTCAGTGAGAAGCCTCCGCGACAAGTCTCCCACACCCGGCGGCGTCCCACTACATACACCACGTACATCTCACAGCTGAGGGTCTGCTACAATGCCAGGATCACAGGATTCTGGCTGCACAGATACATATTTTCGTTTCTGAATTTTTCCTCCTTTTCTTCCAAGAGCCATAACTTTTTTATTTTTCATCTCCCGCAGCCATACGGGGGCTTACTATATGGAGGACGGGGGGGCTTACTATATGGAGGACGGGGGGGCTTACTATATGGAGGACGGGGGGGGGGCTTACTATATGGAGGACGGGGGGGGGGGGCTTACTATATGGAGGACGGGGGGGATACTATATGGAGGACGGGGGGCTTACTATATGGAGGACGGGGGGCTTACTATATGGAGGACGGGGGGCTTACTATATGGAGGACGGGGGGCTTACTATATGGAGGACGGGGGGGGCTTACTATATGGAGGACGGGGGGGGCTTACTATATGGAGGACGGGGGGGCTTACTATATGGAGGACGGGGGGCTTACTATATGGAGGACGGGGGGCTTACTATATGGAGGACGGGGGGGGCTTACTATATGGAGGACGGGGGGGGCTTACTATATGGAGGACGGGGGGCTTACTATATGGAGGACGGGGGCTTACTATATGGAGGACGGGGGCTTACTATATGGAGGACGGAGGCTTACTATATGGAGGACAGGGGGCTTACTATATGGAGGACGGGGGCTTACTATATGGAGGACGGGGGGGCTTACTATATGGAGGACGGGGGCTTACTATATGGAGGACGGGGGGCTTACTATATGGAGGACGGGGGGGCTTACTATATGGAGGACGGGGGCTTACTATATGGAGGACGGGGGCTTACTATATGGAGGACGGGGGGCTTACTATATGGAGGACGGGGGGCTTACTATATGGAGGACGGGGGGCTTACTATATGGAGGACGGGGGGCTTACTATATGGAGGACGGGGGGCTTACTATATGGAGGACGGGGGCTTACTATATGGAGGACGGGGGGCTTACTATATGGAGAACGGCGGGCTTACTATATGGAGGACGGGGGGCTTACTATATGGAGGACGGGGGGCTTACTATATGGAGGACGGGGGGCTTACTATATGGAGGACGGGGGCTTACTATATGGAGGACGGGGGGCTTACTATATGGAGGACGGGGGGGATTACTATATGGAGGACGGGGGGGATTACTATATGGAGGACGGGGGGGGATTACTATATGGAGGACGGGGGGCTTACTATATGGAGGACGGGGGCTTACTATATGGAGGACGGGGGGGGGCTTACTATATGGAGGACGGGGGGGGGCTTACTATATGGAGGACGGGGGGCTTACTATATGGAGGACGGGGGGCTTACTATATGGAGGACGGGGGGCTTACTATATGGAGGACGGGGGGCTTACTATATGGAGGACGGGGGGCTTACTATATGGAGGACGGGGGGGGGGCTTACTATATGGAGGAGGGGGGCTTACTATATGGAGGACGGGGGGCTTACTATATGGAGGACGGGGGGGATTACTATATGGAGGACGGGGGCTTACTATATGGAGGACGGGGGATTACTATATGGAGGACGGGGGGGATTACTATATGGAGGACGGGGGCTTACTATATGGAGGACGGGGGGGATTACTATATGGAGGACGGGGGGGATTACTATATGGAGGACGGGGGGGGATTACTATATGGAGGACGGGGGGCTTACTATATGGAGGACGGGGGGGATTACTATATGGAGGACGGGGGGGATTACTATATGGAGGACGGGGGGCTTACTATATGGAGGACGGGGGGGATTACTATATGGAGGACGGGGGGGGCTTACTATATGGAGGACGGGGGGCTTACTATATGGAGGACGGGGGGCTTACTATATGGAGGACGGGGGGCTTACTATATGGAGGACGGGGGGCTTACTATATGGAGGACGGGGGCTTACTATATGGAGGACGGGGGCTTACTATATGGAGGACGGGGGCTTACTATATGGAGGACGGGGGGGATTACTATATGGAGGACGGGGGCTTACTATATGGAGGACGGGGGGCTTACTATATGGAGGACGGGGGCTTACTATATGGAGGACGGGGGCTTACTATATGGAGGACGGGGGGATTACTATATGGAGGACGGGGGCTTACTATATGGAGGACGGGGGGCTTACTATATGGAGGACGGGGGCTTACTATATGGAGGACGGGGGCTTACTATATGGAGGACGGGGGGCTTACTATATGGAGGACGGGGGGGCTTACTATATGGAGGACGGGGGGCTTACTATATGGAGGACGGGGGGCTTACTATATGGAGGACGGGGGGCTTACTATATGGAGGAGGGGGGCTTACTATATGGAGGACAGGGGGCTTACTATATGGAGAACGGGGGGCTTACTATATGGAGGACGAGTTGTAATTTTTTAATGACACCATTGAGGTTATCATATGATGTAATGGGGGAAAAAAAAAGTGGGAAAAAAAGCCACCCGTCTTCGATCCCGGGTGTTCGTATAAGACCCCTGAGTGCACCCCCAGTCATCAGGTCCGGGGACCCCCCAAGCTCCTGGCCAGTGAATAAAGGCCGGTGATGAATGGGGCTGCAGTCTCCTGAAGGTGCCGGGGAGACAGATTCGAGACTCACCGGTGGGAAGTAAGTTCCTTTGGTGCTGGAGGAGCTGCTGGACGAGGCCCCGGTAACGTGAGCGCGGTCATACGGTGGTCCGCTGCTCCCACCCATGATGCTGAGGGAGCTGATCACAGATTTCCCACGGGACATTCCTGCAGAAAGACCCCGGAAATATTAACTACACCTGGAGGGGACGTGGTTAAAAGCCCAGACCGGCAGCAGGAAACCCCATCCCCCTCCGTACAATGGACACCCACATGTAACGGAATACGGGCCACATCCTGGCCCTCGGGGAGGGCGCTTACAGGATGGCGGCTGCTCCGTGTAGTGCAGGACGTAACCTCCTATGTGGGGTATAAGGCACCAACACTTACACGGACAGTGCGGGTAGATGGCGGCACTCACCTGGCAGGGAGCTGGTCAGCGAGCTCGGGTGCGGCACGTAGCCCAGCGGCACAGAGGCCGGACCGTGCACCACGTAGTCGTTCGCCATGGTCTCAACGTCGCCCTTCATACGGGGGCACAGGACCCTGTGGCACACAAAGTACACCCCTCCGACCAGGAAGACGGTGAGGACGACGCCGATGATGGAGCCGATGGTGCTGGTGGAGGGTGGAGACGGCTCCTCGGTGGGATCTGAGGAGGACAACACATGTGAGGAGGAGGGCTGAGCTGCAGCAGATGAAGGCACGAGGGGAAGGGAGCGTCATGGCCGACTTACAGCAGCCCAGTTCATCGGAGCTGTCACTGCAGTCGCGGTTATGGTCGCACCGCCGGTGTTTCCCGATGCACTGACCGCTGCCGCAGTGGAACTGCTCCACCGTGCAGATCTCTGAGGAGAGAGAAAAAAAGACGGCGGCCCATTAAAATCAGCTGCTGCCAAACTACAACTCCCAGCATGCTCCCATCTGGCGGCTCACCGTTGCAGCTCTTCTCGTCGGACTTGTCCTGGCAGTTGGCCTCGCCGTTGCACCGGTAGGAGGAGTCGATGCACTGCCCGCTGGCGCACTGGTACTGGGTGCTGGAGCACTTGGGGCAGTTGTGCTCGTCGCTGTTGTCCATGCACTCCATGAAGCCGTCGCAGCGCCACTCGGCAGGAATGCAGTCCACCTCTCCGGTGTAGCAGGTGAACTGCTGCGGGGAGCAGGTGGGGGGCTCTGCAGGAGGAAACCACAGAATGAGGAGCGGACAGTCATGACCTGTGTATTCCGGGGGTCTCTGGGGGTCACCCACCTCCGCAGGAGAGCTCATCCAGCAGGAGGACCAGGTGCACGGGGCAGGAGCAGCGCGTGGTGCCGTCTCCCTTCACGATACAGATGTGGCTGCAGCCGCCATTGTCCTGGGCACAGGGGTGCTCCTCTGTAAGAGAGAACGCCATCAGCACACCAGTCCGAGAACAAGCCGCCATATTGTCCGGGACGGCGGCACTCACTGTATTCCTTCACGCTCAGCTCCGTCACCGCGTGGATGTCCGTCAGGAAGGGGATCCGGGCCTGGATTTTGGTGCGCCCCTCGCGGCCCGATTTATCGATGCGCTCGATCATCTGCTGCTGCCGGTCGATCCAGTACAGGTGGTTACCGAACACCGTCAGCCCCACCGGCTGCAGCACGTTGGAGTCCTCCAGAACGATGCGGTTCCCGCCTGTCACACCGGAAACACACAACCGTTAATCCAGAAACTGCGCACAGCTCGCTTTAAGAGCGATCACATGCGCCAACACTTACCGGACAGGTCGCTGCTCTCGATCCGCCGCAGGTCAGAGTCGGCCCAGAACAACTTCCCCATCTTATTATCCAGAGCGAGTGCGATGGGTTTACTGAGGCCGGTGAAGAAGAGGACCTCGCGCTCAGTCCCATCCAGAGCCGCCCGCTCGATTTTGGCCGAGCGCTCCTGCAGGTTGGTGAAATACATGTACCTGTAGCGGCACAAAGACGGCGGCATTGGATCAGTACCGGCCAGGGACCATTATCAGCGAGCACAGCGTCACCGCGCACTCACCCGCGCTCCGGGTTCACCAGGATGGCTCTGGGCCGATCCTGCTCGCCCCTCAGGACAATCCCGACAGCGCGGCCGTCCATGCGGGTGACGTTGATCACGTTGGTCACCTCGCAGGTCCAGTAGATGAAGCGGCTGTAGATGTCGATGCTCATGTCGTACGGCTGCATGTCCAGGTTCTGGTTGGGGTTGTTGTTGGAAACCACGGTGACATTCTGCAAGGAAAAGGTTAACGGGTGAACTCGCCGTGCGCCGATCTGCGAGGGTCTGCGGCGGGTCGCGTGCCGCCAATCACCTGCGTGCCGTCTTCCAGGGATCTGCGGATGCTCTGACGGGAGTCGATCCAGTACAGGTGCTTCTCCACGGGGTCGTAGTCTATGGCGCGCGCGTTGCGCAGGTTGTGGATGGGGAGGATGATGTCCGGACTCTGCTGCTCGTCGATCACCATCCGGTTAATGGCGTTTTTCTGACTGAAGAGCAGGAAGGCGCTGGGAGCTGAGAGCGAGGATCGGACATTAGTACGGTGCACGGACCACTACAACCCCCAGGGGGCAGCGCTACTCACCACTACAAGTCTTATTGTCCGCGTTCAGGGAGTAGTGCACCGGGCAGCCGCACGTGTAGCCGCTCACCGGCGTGGCCAGGCACAGGTGGGAGCAGTGGCCATTGCTGGACGCACACTCGTTCCACCCAGACTGCCGGGAGGAATGAAACACCAGGATGTCCATCACGTAGTCCAGGTGGCCCTGGATGATGGTCCGGTTCTGCCCGCTGGTTTTGTTGGCTCTCTCGATGCTTCGGCGGCTCCAGTCCGTCCAGTAGATGAAATCCTGGTACTGGGTGAGACCGAAAGGGTGCGGCAAGTCGTCGGCTATGACCTCCCGGTCTTGCCCTGTGGAGGAGGACAGCTCGTTACACGGCACCAATCTCACTCCCGCCACTCCAGCTCCCCTATAGACATTGCATTATGTGATACTGGCCATAACAATCCCCATCGCTTGTGTCCACAGCTCCTATGCAGAGCAATGCATCTCCAGAAAAACTAATGCAACTTCAATTCCAAGTCTCCTGTATTGTGGCCACATCAGTAATGACCTGCGCGGTCCAGTGTCATTTTATTGTAGCCCAGTAACAATTTCGTTCTGTAAATGCTGAGATCTGAGCAGAGCTGTCATGTCATTGCAGAGTTCATATCACGAATTACCAGTGAACACTCACCGGTGACTGCATCCAGCGACGAGGACACGTTCAGTGGCTGAAATCATGACTGCAGAACTAGTGCACGCTCATTACTGTGATCTGAACCCAGCAATGAAATGATGGCTCTGCTCAAATCACAGTAATGGTGAACGTGAACCAGCTCTGCAGTGGTGACTATATTCAGAGGCGAGGACAGGCCAGTGGCTGAAATCACGACCGCAGCGCTGGTGCACATTCACCAGTAATTAATGTGATCTGAACCCTGCAATGACATGACTGCTCTGCTCACATCACCGTAATTACCAGTGAACATGCACCAGCGCTGCAGTGGTTATTGCGCTCAGAGACAAGGACACGTCAGTGGCTGAAATCACTACCGCAGCGCTGGAACACGATCACTGGCAATTACAGCAACCTGAACCCCGAAATGACATGACGGCTCTGCTCAAATCACAGTAATTACTGGTGAATGTGCACCAGCTCTGCAGTGGTGACTGCATTCAGAGACGAGCACACGCAAGTGGTTGAAATCAAGACCGCAGCGCTGGTGCAACGCGCACCGGTAATTACTGTGATCTGAGAGATGCACCCGCAATGTGACATGACTTGTGCTACATTTTTTTCAATGAGCACGTTACAGCTTAATCCTCCTGTCCTGCGCTGATGCACTGTGACATGACTGCAGCTGAGAGAAGTAGAAGATCAGGACGGGGTTGTTTCTAGCCCAAAACTAAGTGTCTGCTTTCACTGAAATCACGCAGCCGGGAGGAGAGCGGTGCACTGTGGGCAGAGATGGCGGCGTCCCCCAGCGAGGATCAGTTACGTAAAACACTGTGTTAAACATTTCCCCCTGGAGATAAATCCTTTTTAATGCAAATGATCCTGGTGCAGCGAGCCGAGCCTGGCACCGGTCCACCAGCCGCTCGCTTCCTGAACAGGCACGGCGCGGGCAGCCGGCGGCGGCACAGCTGGGAGCCGCTCGTTCACCTGCAGGAACCGCGTTGGCTCCGAGCCCAACACACAAGGTCTCGTGCAGCAGAACGTCATGTCTCCAGTCACATCCAAAGCTGCAGTTATCACTCAGTCTCGACATCATCCCTCAGCATCTCCCAGTGCAGGGATAATCATTTATAAGTCAGCAGAATTTTGATTGCAGCTCTGGGGATGTAACTCCTCCACATGTAAAGTAACGGGAAGGACCACTCACCCAGCATGCTGGAGGACTCGATGAGATTGGTGTCAAGGTCCGTCCAATAAAGCCTCCTCTCCGCGTAGTCAATAGTCAGCCCGTTGGCGCGGCCCACATTGGGCACCAGGGTGATGCGCTCGCTGCCGTCCATAGATGCCCTGTCGATCTTGGGTTTTCCACCCCACTCTGTCCAGTACATAAACCTAGAAAAGGAAATGCTGCATGTTATGGGTACGCAGTGCACCGCAGCAGAGCTGGCGACCAGACCGCCAAGGGGGCCGGCGCGGCGACCAGACCGCCAAGGGGGCCGGCGCGGCGACCAGACCGCCAAGGGGGCCGGCGCGGCGACCAGACCGCCAAGGGGGCCGGCGCGGCGACCAGACCGCCAAGGGGGCCGGCGCGGCGACCAGACCGCCAAGGGGGCCGGCGCGGCGACCAGACCGCCAAGGGGGCCGGCGCGGCGACCAGACCGCCAAGGGGGCCGGCGCGGCGACCAGACCGCCAAGGGGGCCGGCGCGGCGACCAGACCGCCAAGGGGGCCGGCGCGGCGACCAGACCGCCAAGGGGGCCGGCGCGGCGACCAGACCGCCAAGGGGGCCGGCGCGGCGACCAGACCGCCAAGGGGGCCGGCGCGGCGACCAGACCGCCAAGGGGGCCGGCGCGGCGACCAGACCGCCAAGGGGGCCGGCGCGGCGACCAGACCGCCAAGGGGGCCGGCGCGGCGACCAGACCGCCAAGGGGGCCGGCGCGGCGACCAGACCGCCAAGGGGGCCGGCGCGGCGACCAGACCGCCAAGGGGGCCGGCGCGGCGACCAGACCGCCAAGGGGGCCGGCGCGGCGACCAGACCGCCAAGGGGGCCGGCGCGGCGACCAGACCGCCAAGGGGGCCGGCGCGGCGACCAGACCGCCAAGGGGGCCGGCGCGGCGACCAGACCGCCAAGGGGGCCGGCGCGGCGACCAGACCGCCAAGGGGGCCGGCGCGGCGACCAGACCGCCAAGGGGGCCGGCGCGGCGACCAGACCGCCAAGGGGGCCGGCGCGGCGACCAGACCGCCAAGGGGGCCGGCGCGGCGACCAGACCGCCAAGAGGGCCGGCGCGGCGACCAGACCGCCAAGAGGGCCGGCGCGGCGACCAGACCGCCAAGAGGGCCGGCGTGGCGACCAGACCAGCATATAACACCACAATAGATGTAGCCCTTACAGTAGCAGCTCGGAGCCGGTGCCGTGCGTCCGTGTCTGCGTCCAATCTTCTCAGCCCTGACCTACTTTACACGGGAGGGAGAGGCCGGCAGGAGGCTGCTCCCGCTCTCACTAAATGGCCGGATAATATTTCAGGTTTGTAATTATGGATAGCGGGAGGTGAGCGGATACACGTCTCATTGTGTGCGGCTCTGTGCAGCGTAACAAAGGACGGCTGAGCCCCGACTATCAGAAGAATCCGCCAGTTCCTCCTTCCCAGAAAAGAAAACCGATCACTCCTCCAATCTATCAGTGGTGATCGGGGGCAGGGACGGTCGGCCATCAGGGGGCAGCAGAGAGTAAGGGCCGGACACCGGGGGGCCGCGCTGTGGCCATGTGCATTACTCACCCCTCTGCGGGGTCCAGTGCCAGCGCCCGCGGGCTGTCCAGGTCCTTCCACACCAGGATCTGCCGGTGGAGGCCGTCCAGCTTTGACACCTCGATGCGATTGGTGCCGGTGTCGGCCCAGTACAGGTTCTTCCCTAACCAGTCCACCGCCATGCCTTCTGGGTAATCCAATCCGAACTGCACCACGTGCTCCAGAGCGCTGCCGTTCATGAAGGCCCGACTGATCGTCTGCAAGGAAAGAAAAGAAATCAGATCCGAGAATCGGCAACCATAATCGACTCTCCGGTCCCATCACATTCAGAGCTGGACTGACGGCGAGCGCAGCTCTGGAGGTCACTGCAGCATGGGCCGCCTTTTACCTTCAGGCTTATGTCAGTCCAGTAAATCCTGTTGTCGGTCACGTCGAAGTCGAGTGCAGACGCCTCCTTCACCCCGGTCAGCGGGATGGCCACGTTGTTGTTGTTGGTCTCCAGAGAGATGCGGCGAATGTCGGCCCGGCGGGAGAAGAGGAGGAAGGCCTCGGGCACGATGCACGTCTTCATGTCATTGATCAGCTCCAGGCCGATGGGGCAAGCGCAGCGCGGCCCCTGAGGGCGGAAGAGGCAGAGGTGGCTGCAGCCGGCGTTGTTCTCGGCGCATGCGTTTGTCCCTTCAAAATCAATTAAAAAAGTTATTAAAAACATTGGGAGAGATCGGCCATCGCCCGCGCAGGACCGCGGACTACGCTCACCCGTCATCCTGTGGATGTTGGTGGCCTTCAGTCCCATCAGGTCGGGCAGCTGGTCGATGATGACCTCCCGCTCGCCCGTGTGCTTGTGGACCCGCTCGATGCTGCGCCGCTGCCAGTCCGTCCAGTACACAAAGTCCCCCAGCAGCGTGAAGCCGAAGATATGCGGCAGCTTGTCCTCCACCAGCACCCGCCGGCCCGTGCCGTTCGTAGTCATCACCTGCAGGAGACGGGGAGAAGAAACGTCCTCAGAGCAAGCAGAAGCCACGTCCTGCTCCACACAGCTGAGGGGTCGGTACAATGCACCAGCGGGAGGACCACCGCAAACATCGATCTTTTTGCAGAGTGGGGATGGGGTGGACGCCGCAGTAGCCGGGATGTCTCCGTACACATGGAGCAGTGTAGTATTCTGGCTGCAGGCGCAGTTTCTTCCTCCCTCTACGTCGGATGCTGGGGGTTATACTTCACCAGGGACACTGCGTCTAATAGATGGAGCGACGAGGCAGAGACGGGGTTAAGCGCGCCGTCATGTGCGGCTGATGATCGGCGCACCTCCTGCCCCCCCGCTGCTGCGGTACAATGACAGGCGGCCATCTTTTCTGGGAGATTAATGTCACACAGTCTGCTGCGAGCTGCCAGATAAAACGGGGAACAAAAGCCTCGTGTGCGCCCCCCGCTGGGGCCTATTAACCAGCGCGGGCGGCTTATCCACGACTCAGGAGAACCCACAAAGCGCCGGCTGCACTTACAAGTCAAGGGACAAATTTACATACATAGAAATGTCGCCAATTAATGGCCGACCGCCCCGGCGATTATCACAGCGAGCGCCCGAGGCGAGGACGATCCGCCGCACAGCTCCCCTTCTCTACAGTTTCTCCTTCTTTTCTCCCCTTCGGCATTAGTCTTCCGTTTTCCGCGGTCAGATCAGGGTTATTATTATTTTTGGAGGAGCAAATACAAGGTTTCGGTTTTTATTTTAGGTGCAATATGATACATTGTAACAAGCCATTTAGAGGACGTGTGACTGCACCAAACCCTCAGCTGTGAGACGTTATCACGCCTGTCCATGTTCTCAGCCTCGGCATGGAAGCTGTGAAGGTTTCCATCCGCTGACAGCCGGCAGAGACATTACTCACCTCTATCTTGTCCGTCTTGGCGTCGCCCCAGTAGATCTTCCCTTCCATGTAGTCCAGCGCGAGGCCGTTCGGCCAGCCCAGCGAGGTGTTCACCAGCACGATCCGATCAGAACCGTCCATTGCCGCGCGCTCGATTTTTGGGATTTCTCCCCAGTCCGTCCAGTACATATAACTGGGGGAAGAATAAAAAAAAAAAAAAGATGTTGGAGCGCCGCATCCTCTGTCAGTGGTTCCTGACTACGACAATGTCGCGTACGACCACTTGATTGCTGCAGTCAGTCACTGGCTCCGACATCACTGCTGAGGCCGGTGATTGGCTGCAGCGGTCACATGGCTGTACATTGGCCGTTGTCCTTCTTACCCGTTATATGGGTCCAGCACGATCGCCCTGGGTTCGTCGAGGTCTTCAGAGATGAGAATTTTGCGCATGGTGCCGTTTAGCTGCGTCACCTCGATGCGGTCGGTCCCGGTGTCCGTCCAGTACAAGTTCCGCGCCACCCAGTCCACGGCGATGCCGTCAGGATGGGACACCTGGGACACGACGATGAACTGACTGGCGGAGCCGTCGATCTGCGCCCGGCGGATGGCCCGCACCTCGTCATCCGTCCAGTAGATGTAGCCCTCCACCGGGTCGTAGTCTATGGCGATGGCGTGGCGGATGTCATCCAGGGGGAGGACGATGTCCGTGAAGTCGGGGGTGTCCAGAGAGATTCTCCGCAGGTCCGTCCGACGGGCGAGAAGCAGCAGCTCCGTGGCACCTGCGGACAGAGAGGGGCGCTGTTAGCATCTACAGAACGGGGGGGGTGGGGGGGGGGGGGGCGTCCACAGAACGGGGGGGGGGGGGGGACGTCTACAGAACGGGGGTGGGGGGCATCCATGGGATAACTGGGGGCATCCATGGGATATCTGGGGGCATCGGCACAGGTTACTTATTGGAGGGTCAGGGGTCTGTGCGGAGAGAAATGTGTTTAGTCTAGTGACATCCCCTCCACAGACTGCAGGATTTAGGTAATCCCCCCCAACACAAACATGAGGCCCCTCAGGAGAATTCCTCAATATTGACTTAAGGGCAGGGACCACATTCCTGGGCAGACAAAGGAGAGAGAGATGGAGGAGGGGACAGAGGAGGGGACGGGCGCAGCTCTGGAGAGAGAGAGCCCTATAGAGCGGGCCTCAGAAAGCCGAAGGTTCTCAGGGAGCAATGACCAAAACCTCCGCTGCTCCCGCGTACAAGAACCAGACAAGAAAGCCGGGAACACAGCGCCAAACCAGTGACCGCATCCTCACCGGCTACTGACCATTACCCTGCCACCGGCCGCTGCGCCATTCCCAATATACACAGGACTGCACACAGGCAGTAATCCTGCAGAGCTGCACTCACTATTCTGCTGGTGCAGTCACTGTGTACATACATTACATTACTGACCCCGAGTTACATCCTGTATTATACTCCAGAGCTGCACTCACTATTCTGCTGGTGCAGTCACTGTGTACATACATTACATTACTGATCCTGAGTTACATCCTGTTTTATACTCCAGAGCTGCACTCACTATTCTGCTGGAGCAGTCACTGTGTACATAGATTACATTACTGATCCTGAGTTACATCCTGTATTATACTCCAGAGCTGCACTCACTATTCTGCTGGTGCAGTCACTGTGTACATACATTACTGATCCTGAGTTACATCCTGTATTATACTCCAGAGCTGCACTCATTATTCTGCTGGTGCAGTCACTGTGTACATACATTACATTACAGCTCCTGAGTTACATCCTGTATTATACCCCAGAGCTGCACTCACTATTCTGCTGGTGCAGTCACTGTGTACATACATTACAGCTCCTGAGTTACATCCTGTATTATACTCCAGAGCTGCACTCACTATTCTGCTGGTGCAGTCACTGTGTACATACATTACTGATCCTGAGTTACATCCTGTATTATACCCCAGAGCTGCACTCACTATTCTGCTGGTGCAGTCACTGTGTACATACATTACTGCTCCTGAGTTACATCCTGTATTATACCCCAGAGCTGCACTCACTATTCTGCTGGAGCAGTCACTGTGTACATACATTACATTACTGATCCGGAGTTACATCCTGTATTATACTCCAGAGCTGCACTCACCATTCTGCTGGTGCAGTCACTGTGTACATACATTACATTACTGCTCCTGAGTTACATCCTGTATTATACCCCAGAGCTGCACTCACTAATCTGCTGGTGCAGTCACTGTGTACATACATTACTGAGTTACATTCTGTATTATACTCCAGAGCTGCGCTCACTATTATGCTGGTGCAGTCACTGTGTACATACATTACTAATCCTGAGTTACATCCTGTATTATACTCCAGAGCTGCACTCACTATTCTGCTGGTGCAGTCACTGTGTACCTACATTACATTACTGATCCTGAGTTACATCCTGTATTATACCCCAGAGCTGCACTCACAATTCTGCTGGTGCAGTCACTGTGTACATACATTACTGATCCTGAGTTACCTCCTGTATTATACCCCAGAGCTGCACTCACAATTCTGCTGGTGCAGTCACTGTGTACATACATTACTGATCCTGAGTTACCTCCTGTATTATACTCCAGAGCTGCACTCACTATTCTGCTGGTGCAGTCACTGTGTACATACATTACATTACTGATCCTGAGTTACATCCTGTATTATACCCCAGAGCTGCACTCACTATTCTGCTGGTGCAGTCACTGTGTACATACATTACATTACTGACCCCGAGTTACATCCTGTATTATACTCCAGAGCTGCACTCACTATTCTGCTGGTGCAGTCACTGTGTACATACATTACATTACTGATCCGGAGTTACATCCTGTATTATACCCCAGAGCTGCACTCACTATTCTGCTGGTGCAGTCACTGTGTACATACATTACATTACTGACCCCGAGTTACATCCTGTATTATACTCCAGAGCTGCACTCACTATTCTGCTGGTGCAGTCACTGTGTACATACATTACATTACTGACCCCGAGTTACATCCTGTATTATACTCCAGAGCTGCACTCACTATTCTGCTGGTGCAGTCACTGTGTACATACATTACATTACTGACCCCGAGTTACATCCTGTATTATACTCCAGAGCTGCACTCACTATTCTGCTGGTGCAGTCACTGTGTACATACATTACATTACTGATCCTGAGTTACATCCTGTTTTATACTCCAGAGCTGCACTCACTATTCTGCTGGTGCAGTCACTGTGTACATACATTACATTACTGATCCTGAGTTACATTCTGTATTATACTCCAGAGCTGCACTCACTATTCTGCTGGAGCAGTCACTGTGTACATAGATTACATTACTGATCCTGAGTTACATCCTGTATTATACTCCAGAGCTGCACTCACTATTCTGCTGGTGCAGTCACTGTGTACATACATTACAGCTCCTGAGTTACATCCTGTATTATACCCCAGAGCTGCACTCACTATTCTGCTGGTGCAGTCACTGTGTACATACATTACATTACTGATCCTGAGTTACATCCTGTATTATACCCCAGAGCTGCACTCACTATTCTGCTGGTGCAGTCACACTGTGTATATACATTACTGATCCTGAGTTACATCCTGTATTATACCCCAGAGCTGCACTCACTATTCTGCTGGTGCAGTCACAGTGTACATACATTACTGCTCCTGAGTTACATCCTGTATTATATCCCAGAGCTGCACTCACTATTCTGCTGGTGCAGTCACTGTGTACATACATTACATTACTGATCCTGAGTTACATCCTGTATTATACTGCAGAGCTGCACTCACTATTCTGCTGGTGTAGTCCCTGTGTACATACATTACTGACCCTGAGTTACATCCTGTATTATACCCCAGAGCTGCACTCACTATTCTGCTGGTGCAGTCACTGTGTACATACATTACTGATCCTGAGTTACATCCTGTATTATACCCCAGAGCTGCATTCAGTATTCTGCTGGAGCAGTCACTGTGTACATAGATTACATTACTGATCCTGAGTTACCTCCTGTAATATACCCCAGAGCTGCACTCACTATTCTGCTGGTGCAGTCACTGTGTACATACATTACTGATCCTGAGTTACATCCTGTATTATACCCCAGAGCTGCACTCACTATTCTGCTGGTGCAGTCACTGTGTACATACATTACTGCTCCTGAGTTACATCCTGTATTATACCCCAGAGCTGCACTCACTATTCTGCTGGAGCAGTCACTGTGTACATACATTACTGATCCTGAGTTACCTCCTGTATTATATCCCAGAGCTGCACTCACTATTCTGCTAGTGCAGTCACTGTGTACATACATTACATTACTGATCCTGAGTTACATCCTGTATTATACCCCAGAGCTGCACTCACTATTCTGCTGGAGCAGTCACTGTGTACATACATTACTGATCCTGAGTTACCTCCTGTAATATACCCCAGAGCTGCACTCACTATTCTGCTGGTGCAGTCACACTGTGTATATACATTACTGATCCTGAGTTACATCCTGTATTATACCCCAGAGCTGCACTCACTATTCTGCTGGTGCAGTCACTGTGTATATACATTACTGCTCCTGAGTTACATCCTGTATTATACCCCAGAGCTGCACTCACTATTCTGCTGGAGCAGTCACTGTGTACATACATTACTGATCCTGAGTTACCTCCTGTATTATATCCCAGAGCTGCACTCACTATTCTGCTAGTGCAGTCACTGTGTACATACATTACATTACTGATCCTGAGTTACATCCTGTATTATACCCCAGAGCTGCACTCACTATTCTGCTGGTGCAGTCACTGTGTACATACATTACATTACTGATCCTGAGTTACCTCCTATATTATACTCCAGAGCTACACTCACTATTCTGCTGGTGCAGTCACTGTGTACATAGATTACATTACTGATCCTGAGTTACATCCTGTATTATACTCCAGAGCTGCACTCACTATTCTGCTGGAGCAGTCACTGTGTACATACATTACATTACTGATCCTGAGTTACATCCTGTATTATACTCCAGAGCTGCACTCACTATTCTGCTGGAGCAGTCACTGTGTACATACATTACATTACTGACCCCGAGTTACATCCTGTATTATACTCCAGAGCTGCACTCACTATTCTGCTGGTGCAGTCACTGTGTACATACATTACAGCTCCTGAGTTACATCCTGTATTATACCCCAGAGCTGCACTCACTATTCTGCTGGTGCAGTCACTGTGTACATACATTACATTACTGATCCTGAGTTACATCCTGTATTATACTCCAGATCTGCACTCACTATTCTGCTGGTGCAGTCACTGTGTACATACATTACATTACTGATCCTGAGTTACCTCCTGTATTATACTCCAGAGCTACACTCACTATTCTGCTGGTGCAGTCACTGTGTACATACATTACATTACTGATCCTGAGTTACATCCTGTATTATACCCCAGAGCTGCACTCACTATTCTGCTGGTGCAGTCACTGTGTACATACATGATATTACTGATCCTGAGTTACATCCTGTTTTATACTCCAGAGCTGCACTCACTATTCTGCTGGTGCAGTCACTGTGTACATACATTACATTACTGACCCCGAGTTACATCCTGTATTCTACTCCAGAGCTGCACTCACTATTCTGCTGGTGCAGTCACTGTGTACATACATTACTGATCCTGAGTTACATCCTGTTTTATACTCCAGAGCTGCACTCACTATTCTGCTGGTGCAGTCACTGTGTACATACATTACAGCTCCTGAGTTACATCCTGTATTATACTCCAGAGCTGCACTCACTATTCTGCTGGTGCAGTCACTGTGTACATATATTACATTACTGCTCCTGACTTACATCCTGTATTATACTGCAGAGCTGCACTCACTATTCTGCTGGTGCAGTCACTGTGTACATAGATTACATTACTGATCCTGAGTTACATCCTGTATTCTACTCCAGAGCTGCACTCACTATTCTGCTGGTGCAGTCACTGTGTACATATATTACATTACTGCTCCTGACTTACATCCTGTATTATACTGCAGAGCTGCACTCACTATTCTGCTGGTGCAGTCACTGTGTACATACATTACTGATCCTGAGTTACATCCTGTATTATACCCCAGAGCTGCACTCACTATTCTGCTGGTGCAGTCACTGTGTACATACATTACATTACTGATCCTGAGTTACCTCCTGTATTATACTCCAGAGCTGCACTCACTATTCTGCTGGTGCAGTCACTGTGTACATACATTACTGAGCCTGTATTATACTGCAGAGCTGCGCTCGCTGGCCTTGTGCTATACCCGGTGACGCTCTCTACATATCCCCGTCTCCCTCTTATCTGACACTCACCTTGTAGACACGTCTTCCCATCACCCCGGAGTCTGACGCCCGTCGGACATGCGCACTGGTAATACGGCTTCACCGGGGACATGAGGCAGAGGTGAGAGCAGCCGCCATTGTGTCCGGCACATGGACTTGTAGCTGCAGGAGGAAACCAGAACAAAGATTTCCTGCAATGTCAAAAAGTTATTACCCAGTTTCTTTCTCCCAGGCTTTATACTGCATCACTGCTCCCGGAACACCGCAATGATGTGTACCGTATCTATAGTAACACCGCAATGATCTGTACCGTATCTATAGTAACACCGCAATGATCTGTACCGTATCTATAGTAACACCGCAATGATCTGTACCGTATCTATAGTAACACCGCAATGATCTGTACCGTATCTATAGTAACACCGCAATGATCTGTACCGTATCTATAGTAACACCGCAATGATCTGTACCGTATCTATAGTAACACCGCAATGATCTGTACCGTATCTATAGTAACACCGCAATGATCTGTACCGTATCTATAGTAACACCGCAATGATCTGTACCGTATCTATAGTAACACCGCAATGATCTGTACCGTATCTATAGTAACACCGCAATGATCTGTACCGTATCTATAGTAACACCGCAATGATCCGTACCGTATCTATAGTAACACCGCAATGATCCGTACCGTATCTATAGTAACACCGCAATGATCCGTACCGTATCTATAGTAACACCGCAATGATCCGTACCGTATCTATAGTAACACCGCAATGATCTGTACCGTATCTATAGTAACACCGCAATGATCTGTACCGTATCTATAGTAACACCGCAATGATCTGTACCGTATCTATAGTAACACCGCAATGATCTGTACCGTATCTATAGTAACACCGCAATGATCCGTACCGTATCTATAGTAACACCGCAATGATCCGTACCGTATCTATAGTAACACCGCAATGATCCGTACCGTATCTATAGTAACACCGCAATGATCCGTACCGTATCTATAGTAACACCGCAATGATCTGTACCGTATCTATAGTAACACCGCAATGATCTGTACCGTATCTATAGTATGATCTCCTGTATCAAAGGCTCAGACCCACAATCCGAGTGCAGCGGCTACTGACCGTTCGGCTGCCTCAGCTGGCTGAACACGTGGATGTCCATCGGGGAGAAGATGTTGCTGTCCACCTCCCTCCAGTCCTCCCCTGTGTACTTGTTACACGCCAGAATGGAGCGCGTGTTCCAGTCCGTCCAGTATATGGTGTCGCCAAAGAGCGTGAGGGCGAAGGGGTGCGGGAGCGAGCCTTTCACTACGGTTTGTCTGGAAAAACAACGGGAAGTAGTTAGAGCCAACTGTCACGCCGCCGACACAGAGCCGCCTACGCAGGCGCCGCCGACACAGAGCCGCCTACGCAGGCGCCGCCGACACAGAGCCGCCTACGCAGGCGCCGCCGACGCAGAGCCGCCTACGCAGGCGCCGCCTACGCAGAGCCGCCTACGCAGGCGCCGCCGACGCAGAGCCGCCTACGCAGGCGCCGCCTACGCAGAGCCGCCTACGCAGGCGCCGCCGACACAGAGCCGCCTACGCAGGCGCCGCCGACACAGAGCCGCCTACGCAGGCGCCGCCGACACAGAGCCGCCTACGCAGGCGCCGCCGACACAGAGCCGCCTACGCAGGCGCCGCCGACACAGAGCCGCCTACGCAGGCGCCGCCGACACAGAGCCGCCTACGCAGGCGCCGCCGACACAGAGCCGCCTACGCAGGCGCCGCCGACACAGAGCCGCCTACGCAGGCGCCGCCGACACAGAGCCGCCTACGCAGGCGCCGCCGACACAGAGCCGCCTACGCAGGCGCCGCCGACACAGAGCCGCCTACGCAGGCGCCGCCGACACAGAGCCGCCTACGCAGGCGCCGCCGACACAGAGCCGCCTACGCAGGCGCCGCCGACACAGAGCCGCCTACGCAGGCGCCGCCGACACAGAGCCGCCTACGCAGGCGCCGCCGACACAGAGCCGCCTACGCAGGCGCCGCCGACACGCAAGCGGCACTCACAGAGGTCACTGGATAAACGCTTTATAATAGCACACCCCTGTATGCAGACAGGGGGGCACTAAACAGTGCAGCGCCAGGGACCCGGGCTCTGAAGGACACAGTAAGGCTATGTGCACACGTTGCGGTTTTATGGCGTTGCCGCAGCATTTTTGGACACACGGAATTGCATCAAATCCGCAGTGTAGTACAGTAACAATGATAATCAATGGGAATTTGAGAATTGCTGTGCACATGCTGCGAAAAAAATCCAGGTGGATTCGCTGTGTTTTTTTTCCCGCAGCATGTCAGTACGTTGTGCGGAAACGCAGCGTTTCTGCACCCATTGACTATACGTCTGCAAATCAAAAAACGCATGACAATCCGCAACAAATCCGCAACAATTCCGCATTAAATCCGCAAGCATTTTGGCCTGTGTTTTCTGCCAAGAGATGCAGATTCTGTGCAGAAAATTCTGCAGGCCAATCCTCAACTTGTGCACATACCCTAACCCTCTGGTCACCCAGCTTTCCCAGGATTGGATACAGCCCCTTTCACTCCAGCAATTCCTGAGAAATGCCAGTGGGGGCGCTATGACCGCCGGCGACTCCATGTCATGTCCTCAGTCACAAGGACCCCTTTATGTAATCAGCCTGCGGAGGCCGCAAAAACAAAGGAGACTTTATGGGGAGAAGTAAAAAAAAAATCATGGAAAGTACAAGTGGCGTCCGCAGCCGCTTCCTGCCGGGGGAGAAGATTATCACAGGAGCAACGAAAAACACATCCCCAGAGGTGAACGAGCGGCCACCGCTGCGCAGCTGGAAGCCATTGCCGCTGACTAATACAACTAATTTAGGTTCTGTGACCCCCGGGAAGAACAAAGAGCGGCGAGGAAACACCAGGAGGAGCGGACCCCGCTAACCACCGCCGCGCTATAGATAGATACAGGTACTGACGAGCTGCAAGATCCCACAGCAAAGATCACTAGATCCCCTACAGGCCGCCTCCAGCTCAGGGAATACAATCATCTGGATACTTTTACATTGAGAAGTTTCTCATGACAACATGTTTTGGACAGTTTGTTACAATGTCTCAGGGCAGGGGAAAAAGGATTCTTCTAGAAAGAGGGCGCAGGGGAGAGCGCGGCAAATCTCCGCTGGCACTGAGGTAAGATCCAACAGCCCCGACCAATGCAAGTCACCAAATACTGGCAAGATCTCTGCTTGCTGCCAGTGAATGGAAATAGGACAATGTATCAGCACAGACAGGACATAATACAAGGGACGGCCCTGACACACTGTAACAAACAGGCAGCTGTATGAGCTGGACACAATAAAGGCTTCTAGTGTCTGCACTGCTGATGGGCTCGTTACAATGTATCAGCGCAGGCAGGAGAGGATTTGTGCTACACCAGACACTGTAAATAAATGTATCAATAATTCTGTAAACAAAGAGTTACAAGAAATCCCATAATCTAGAATAATAAACGAGCGAGAGAACCAGGGAAAGGTCCAATAATCCGGCATCTATCGGGTCTATGAGTTCCGGATTACAGGGATGTTTCTTTATAGAGGAGAGACGAGCTGCCGGGGAAACGAGGACGCGAGCGACCGCCATCAGCAGAACATCCTCGCCGGAACCCGCCTGACACCCCGCTATACAGCGCCAGCCGCCCCTTACTGGCAGCCCATTAACCCCTCGCGGGCGCCCAGCACTCACCGGAAGGAGCCGTCCAGGTTGGACTTGTGGATGAAGCTGAGCTTGGCGTCGGCCCAGTAGAGCTTCTGCTCCTCGTAGTCCAGCGTCAGTCCGTTCGGCCAGTAAATGTCGGAGTCGATGATGACGGAGCGCAGGGAGCCGTCCATGCCGGCCCGCTCAATCTTTGGCACCTCGCCCCAGTCCGTCCAATACATGTACCTGAAAGAGAAAGAAGCAGGGGTCAGAGCGGTGCGCCCGTAACTGATCACAGCTGGGGGTTTGTTACATGAGCCTCCAGCCCAGACAGTCCCGAGTGTATGACAATGTATCAGAACATGGAGAGGTCCGGCGCGGTGCAAGGGTTAACAGCGCAGGGATCACACGCTGCAGACAATTAACCTCTGTAGATGACAGGTTCAGCCTCGGGACGACAAGTCAGAACAGACGATCGCGGCAGCGCCAATTAGTAAGTCATTATGTGGAACCACCACAAAAACGTGTCTCCCCCTCCCCCAAAATCACAGATTAACCCCTTCCCAACAGCCGCCGCTCTGCACGAGTCAGGGGCACGGAGCTGCAGATAATCCCCCGGACGGTGGTTCTGGGGGCACACGGAGGGGGCCGCACCCGGGGGCCGGGCGCACCACCAGCAGGGAAGGGACATCGTGTTCAAAATGCAAAAACGTTCCCGAAGAAACAGGCGACCGAGTGTCGGGTATTTCTCTGCCTCCATCGCAGCACGGCGGCCACCGGTCACCATAGAACATGACGAGAAGTGGGGGGAACCTTCCATGCCGACATCGGGGGGATTCTACGTCATTTACTGGGAGGGAAAAACGTCCCGGCAGCGAGAAGTCTCCAGTACAGGTGTAGGAAAACCCAACATTAGGGGCGGCCTCATCTGTGGGGGTTTATTATTTTAGGGGTAAAACTACACAAAAACCAACGCTGGTTTTTTTGGTACGGTTTTCTGTTTGTGGAGCTTATGGCATTTTAATTGCTCATTACTACATTGTCCGGTCCAGCGCCTCGGACGCGCTGATCCCGGCGTCTCCATTTCCAGCGCCTCGGACGCGCTGATCCCGGCGTCTCCATTTCCAGCGCCTCGGACGCGCTGATCCCGGCGTCTCCATTTTGTTTCACCGAGTTCACAGAACAGATTACATGTAATATTCTGACAGCTCGGACGGCTCCGGCACAGACATGCTTCATTTTTAGTTCTTAAAAACGTTTTGCATTATTTTTGTCTTAATGGACTTGAACCTGTGACTGACTGCGCGGTCCGTGTGCCGCAATATACCGCCAACACCACGGCCTCTGGCACAGCGGATGGTGGGAAGGGGCTCAAATACAATCCAGTATCAAGAATGGACCCGTGCCGGGAGAAGCAGCAGGGAGCGGCGCCCGGGAGAAGCAGCAGGGAGCGGCGCCCGGGGAGAAGCAGCAGGGAGCGGCGCCCGGGGAGAAGCAGCAGAGAGCGGCGCCCGGGGAGAAGCAGCAGGGAGCGGCGCCCGGGGAGAAGCAGCAGGGAGCGGCGCCCGGGGAGAAGCAGCAGGGAGCGGCGCCCGGGGAGAAGCAGCAGGGAGCGGCGCCCGGGAGAAGCAGCAGGGAGCGGCGCCCGGGAGAAGCAGCAGAGAGCGGCGCCCGGGAGAAGCAGCAGAGAGCGGCGCCGGGGAGAAGCAGCAGAGAGCGGCGCCGGGGAGAAGCAGCAGAGAGCGGCGCCGGGGAGAAGCAGCAGAGAGCGGCGCCGGGGAGAAGCAGCAGAGAGCGGCGCCGGGGAGAAGCAGCAGAGAGCGGCGCCGGGGAGAAGCAGCAGAGAGCGGCGCCGGGGAGAAGCAGCCGGGAGAAGCAGCAGAGAGCGGCGCCGGGAGAAGCAGCAGAGAGCGGCGCCGGGGAGAAGCAGCAGAGAGCGGCGCCGGGGAGAAGCAGCAGAGAGCGGCGCCGGGGAGAAGCAGCAGAGAGCGGCGCCGGGGAGAAGCAGCAGAGAGCGGCGCCGGGGAGAAGCAGCAGAGAGCGGCGCCGGGGAGAAGCAGCAGAGAGCGGCGCCGGGGAGAAGCAGCAGAGAGCGGCGCCGGGGAGAAGCAGCAGAGAGCGGCGCCGGGGAGAAGCAGCCGGGAGAAGCAGCAGAGAGCGGCGCCGGGAGAAGCAGCAGAGAGCGGCGCCGGGGAGAAGCAGCAGAGAGCGGCGCTGGGGAGAAGCAGCAGGGAGCGGCGCCGGGGAGAAGCAGCAGGGAGCGGCGCCCGGGAGAAGCAGCAGGGAGCGGCGCCCGGGAGAAGCAGCAGGGAGCGGCGCCCGGGAGAAGCAGCAGGGAGCGGCGCCCGGGAGAAGCAGCAGGGAGCGGCGCCGGGGAGAAGCAGCAGAGAGCGGCGCCGGGGAGAAGCAGCAGAGAGCGGCGCCGGGGAGAAGCAGCAGAGAGCGGCGCCGGGGAGAAGCAGCAGAGAGCGGCGCCGGGGAGAAGCAGCAGAGAGCGGCGCCGGGGAGAAGCAGCAGAGAGCGGCGCCCGGGAGAAGCAGCAGAGAGCGGCGCCCGGGAGAAGCAGCAGAGAGCGGCGCCCGGGAGAAGCAGCAGAGAGCGGCGCCCGGGAGAAGCAGCAGAGAGCGGCGCCCGGGAGAAGCAGCAGAGAGCGGCGCCCGGGAGAAGCAGCAGAGAGCGGCGCCCGGGAGAAGCAGCAGAGAGCGGCGCCCGGGAGAAGCAGCAGAGAGCGGCGCCCGGGAGAAGCAGCAGAGAGCGGCGCCCGGGAGAAGCAGCAGAGAGCGGCGCCCGGGAGAAGCAGCAGAGAGCGGCGCCCGGGAGAAGCAGCAGAGAGCGGCGCCCGGGAGAAGCAGCAGAGAGCGGCGCCCGGGAGAAGCAGCAGAGAGCGGCGCCCGGGAGAAGCAGCAGAGAGCGGCGCCCGGGAGAAGCAGCAGAGAGCGGCGCCCGGGAGAAGCAGCAGGGACCGGAGCCCGGGAGAAGCAGCAGGGATCGGCGCCCGGGAGAAGCAGCAGAGAGCGGCGCCCGGGAGAAGCAGCAGAGAGCGGCGCCCGGGAGAAGCAGCAGAGAGTGGCGCCCGGGAGAAGCAGCAGAGAGCGGCGCCCGGGAGAAGCAGCATGATAGGATACAGGACAGGAGGACGGGGATTCTCTGTACATACAGGCTGAGCAGCAGCTCTCAATGTCAGGCAGTAGGCGCAAAAGCAGCAAGACTTTGGGCCGGGCAGTGGAGTCAGTAGCCAAACCACCGACTACGACATTTCCCGACTCCACAGCCCCGGTCACTACCGAGCACGGACGTAGTGCAGCAGATTCATCTCCACTAAAAGCCGAGATCCTCAGGTCCGGAACAGAACAGACATATAGGACATTTCAGAACTTTCCAAAATTATTATGGAAACATTTCCAGCAGGTCCGGCCTTGTGCTACGGCCCACAATGTGTCGGATATTGTTGGAGAAGCTCCAGTTTATACCGAGTGACTCTGCAGCTCTGGATTTAGGACATATAAGAAGATGGGATCAGGGGACCCCAACATATCATTACCCCTCTATAAATCACCGGAGAGGACACCTCTAGAATACGGGATCCAGATTTGGGCTCCATTTAAAAAAGTATATGCAGAAGTTAGAAACAGTTCAAAAGGCGACAACAAGACTGAGGCATCACAATGGCCGATCTCATACACAACCACAACAGCAGAAGGGTCAAAAACAAAACTGGAGAATTTACAGTGATGTGCAGGAAAATGTCAGAAGAGGCCACAATGTCACCGTCCCCCCCTCCACAATGTCACCGTCCCCCCCTCCACAATGTCACCGTCCCCCCCTCCACAATGTCACCGTCCCCCCCTCCACAATGTCACCGTCCCCCCCCTCCACAATGTCACCGTCCCCCCCTCCACAATGCCACCGTCCCCCCCCTCCACAATGCCACCGTCCCCCCCCTCCACAATGCCACCGTCCCCCCCTCCACAATGTCACCGTCCCCCCCCCTCCACAATGTCACCGTCCCCCCCCCTCCACAATGTCACCGTCCCCCCCTCCACAATGTCACCGTCCCCCCCTCCACAATGTCACCGTCCCCCCCTCCACAATGTCACCGTCCCCCCTCCACAATGTCACCGTCCCCCCCCTCCACAATGTCACCGTCCCCCCCCCTCCACAATGCCACCGTCCCCCCCCTCCACAATGCCACCGTCCCCCCCCTCCACAATGTCACCGTCCCCCCCCTCCACAATGTCACCGTCCCCCCCCCTCCACAATGTCACCGTCCCCCCCCCTCCACAATGTCAGCAACATACGGATACATTGTAGTCATCAAAGCACAGAAGATTCATTAGCCGCAACAATCACCAGAGAAATAGGAAAGGGCTGGGACCACCGAAGACACAGGGACCCCCCATCTGTAAAGGTACCTTCACACTAAACGATATCGCTAGCGATCCGTGACGTCACCGCTCTGCTTTCCGGCCGCTGTGCTCACAGCCAGTACAGAGAAGCAGAGCGCCGGGGACAGACAGCGGTAGGTAAGTATGTAGTGTTTGTTTTTTTTTTACTTTTAGGATGGTAACCATGGTAAACATCGGGTTACTAAGCGCGGCCCTGCGCTTAGTAACCTGATGTTTACCCTGGTTACCGGCATCGTTGGTCGCTGGAGAGCGGTCTGTGTGACAGCTCTCCAGCGACCAAACAGCGACGCTGCAGCGATCCGGATCGTTGTCGGTATCGCTGCAGCGTCGCTTAAGGTACCTTCACACATAACGATATTGTTAACGATATCGTTGCTATTTGTGACGTAGCAACGATATCGTTAATGAAATCGTTATGCGTGACAGCGACCAACGATCAGGCCCCTGCTGGGAGATCGTTGGTCGCTGAATAAAGTCCAGAACTTTATTTCGTCGCTGGACTCCTGCTGACATCGCTGGATCGGCGTGTGTGACACCGATCCAGCGATGTCTTCACTGGTAACCAGGGTAAACATCGGGTAACTAAGCGCAGGGCCGCGCTTAGTAACCCGATGTTTACCCTGGTTACCATGCTAAAAGTAAAAAAACAAACAGTACATACTTACCTAACGCTGTCTGTCCTCCAGCGCTGCGCTCTGCACTCCTCCTGTACTGGCTGTGAGCCGGAAAGCAGAGCGGTGACGTCACCACTCTGCTTCCCGGCTCCCAGACAGTACAGGAGGAGTGCAGAGCGCAGCGCTGGAGGACAGACAGCGGTAGGTAAGTATGTAGTGTTTGTTTTTTTTTTTACTTTTAGCATGGTAACCAGGGTAAACATCGGGTTACTAAGCGCGGCCCTGCGCTTAGTTACCCGATGTTTACCCTGGTTACCGGCATCGTTGGTCGCTGGAGAGCGGTCTGTGTGACAGCTCTCCAGCGACCAAACAGCGACGCTGCAGCGATCCGGATAGTTGTCGGTATCGCTGCAGCGTCGCTTAATGTGAAGGGGCCTTTAGTGTGACGGTACCTTAACACTCGGCCAGGACACAATCACCCAACACAACGGACATAGGAGCAGTATTATAGTAGTTATATTCTTGTACATAGGGGCAGTATTATAGTAGTTATATTCTTGTACATAGAGGCAGTATTATAGTAGTTATATTCTTGTACATAGGGGCAGTATTATAGTAGTTATATTCTTGTACATAGGAGCAGTATTATAGTAGTTATATTCTTGTACATAGGAGCAGTATTATTGTAGTTATATTCTTGTACATAGGGGCAGTATTATAGTAGTTATATTCTTGTATATAGGGGCAGTATTATAGTAGTTATATTCTTGTACATAGGAGCAGTATTATAGTAGTTATATTCTTGTACACAGGAGCAGTATTATAGTAGTTATATTCTTGTACACAGGGGCAGCATTATAGTAGTTATATTCTTGTACATAGGAGCAGTATTATAGTAGTTATATTCTTGTACATAGGAGCAGTATTATAGTAGTTATATTCTTGTACATAGGAGCAGTATTATAGTAGTTATATTCTTGTACACAGGAGCAGTATTATAGTAGTTATATTCTTGTACACAGGGGCAGCATTATAGTAGTTATATTCTTGTACATAGGAGCAGTATTATAGTAGTTATATTCTTGTACATAGGGGCAGTATTATAGTAGTTATATTCTTGTACATAGGAGCAGTATTATAGCAGTTATATTCTTGTACGTAGTAGCAGTATTATAGTAGTTATATTCTTGTACATAGGGGCAGTATTATAGTAGTTATATTCTTGTACATAGGGGCAGTATTATAGTAGTTATATTCTTGTACATAGGGGCAGTATTATAGTAGTTATATTCTTGTACATAGGGGCAGTATTATAGTAGTTATATTCTTGTACATAGGGGCAGTATTATAGCAGTTATATTCTTGTACATAGGGGCAGTATTATAGTTATTATACTTTGCAGTATGGTGAATGTAATATTACATTTATTACCGCTCCCCACCATCAGTGATCTGTGTTAGCTATAATTAATCCCGGCCCCATCACAACCACAATATAGCAGCACTTCACAGCTCGGAGGCTTCCCAGGGTCGGTGGAGGAGATTCTCCTTGACTTGTATGGGATGGGGGAGGGGATTCTGCATTCAGGGAGACCACATAGAAGCAGCTGTGCTCACACATGGACGCTCTCCTCCCCCCACACACAGAGGCTTGTAATCAGTCCCCTTCTGTAATTAGGACAGGCCCGGCCTCTGCCACTGTTCCCTCCAAACATCCCTATGCTCCAAATGGGGAGAAAAAAAAAATATGCAAACCAGGAGGGAAGTGCAGCAGCGGCTCCTTGTCTGCTCCCTCCAGTGAGAAGCTTCTTATTCAGCTCATTATCTCCCCGCTGAGCTCACAGCAAGAACCAGGGGCCGTCAGCATAAATGGAGCCCACCCAACACAGCAAGGCCAGGGGGGATGGGAGGAGCGGAGGGAGATGGGGGGCAACCGAGATCTGACCCCCCCTCCCCGCACCGTATATTGGGAGGTCACACAGATCTGACCCCGCACCGTATATTGGGAGATCACACAGATCTGACCCCGCACCGTATATTGGGAGGTCACACACAGATCTGACCCCGCACCGTATATTGGGAGGTCACACACAGATCTGACCCCGCTCCATATATTGGGAGGTCACACATCTGACCCCGCTCCATATATTGGGAGGTCACACAGATCTGACCCCGCTCCGTATATTGGGAGGTCACACACAGAGATCTGACCCCGCACCGTATATTGGGAGGTCACAGAGATCTGACCCCGCACCGTATATTGGGAGGTCACACAGATCTGACCCCGCACCGTATATTGGGAGGTCACACACAGAGATCTGACCCTGCACCGTATATTGGGAGGTCACACATCTGACCCCGCTCCATATATTGGGAGGTCACACAGATCTGACCCCGCTCCGTATATTGGGAGGTCACACAGATCTGACCCCGCACCGTATATTGGGAGGTCACAGAGATCTGACCCCGCACCGTATATTGGGAGGTCACACACAGATCTGACCCCGCACCGTATATTGGGAGGTCACACACAGATCTGACCCCGCACCGTATATTGGGAGATCACACACAGATCTGACCCCGCTCCGTATATTGGGAGGTCACACACAGATCTGACCCCGCACCGTATATTGGGAGGTCACACACAGATCTGACCCCGCACCGTATATTGGGAGGTCACACAGATCTGACCCCGCACCGTATATTGGGAGATCACACACAGATCTGACCCTGCACCGTATATTGGGAGGTCACACAGATCTGACCCCGCACCGTATATTGGGAGATCACACAGATCTGACCCCGCACCGTATATTGGGAGATCACAGAGATCTGACCCCGCACCGTATATTGGGAGATCACAGAGATCTGACCCCGCACCGTATATTGGGAGGTCACACACAGATCTGACCCCGCACTGTATATTGGGAGGTCACACACAGATCTGACCCCGCACCGTATATTGGGAGATCACACAGATCTGACCCCGCACCGTATATTGGGAGATCACAGAGATCTGACCCCGCACCGTATATTGGGAGGTCACACACAGATCTGACCCCGCACCGTATATTGGGAGGTCACACACAGATCTGACCCCGCACCGTATATTGGGAGGTCACACAGATCTGACCCCGCACCGTATATTGGGAGGTCACACAGATCTGACCCCGCACCGTATATTGGGAGATCACAGAGATCTGACCCCGCACCGTATATTGGGAGGTCACACACAGATCTGACCCCGCACCGTATATTGGGAGGTCACACAGATCTGACCCCGCACCGTATATTGGGAGGTCACACAGATCTGACCCCGCACCGTATATTGGGAGGTCACACAGATCTGACCCCGCACCGTATATTGGGAGGTCACACACAGATCTGACCCCGCACCGTATATTGGGAGGTCACAGAGATCTGACCCCGCACCGTATATTGGGAGGTCACACACAGATCTGACCCCGCACCGTATATTGGGAGGTCACACAGATCTGACCCCACACCGTATATTGGGAGGTCACACACAGATCTGACCCCGCACCGTATATTGGGAGGTCACACACAGATCTGACCCCGCACCGTATATTGGGAGATCACACAGATCTGACCCCGCACCGTATATTGGGAGATCACACAGATCTGACCCCGCACCGTATATTGGGAGATCACACAGATCTGACCCCGCACCGTATATTGGGAGATCACACAGATCTGACCCCGCACCGTATATTGGGAGGTCACACACAGATCTGACCCCGCACCGTATATTGGGAGGTCACACAGAGATCTGACCCCGCACCGTATATTGGGAGATCACACACAGATCTGACCCCGCACCGTATATTGGGAGGTCACACAGATCTGACCCCGCACCGTATATTGGGAGGTCACAGAGAGATCTGACCCCGCACCGTATATTGGGAGGTCACACAGATCTGACCCCGCACCGTATATTGGGAGATCACACACAGATCTGACCCCGCACAGTATATTGGGAGGTCACACACAGATCTGACCCCGCACCGTATATTGGGAGGTCACACAGATCTGACCCCGCACCGTATATTGGGAGGTCACACAGATCTGACCCCGCACCGTATATTGGGAGGTCACAGAGATCTGACCCCGCACCGTATATTGGGAGGTCACACAGATCTGACCCCGCACCGTATATTGGGAGGTCACAGAGATCTGACCCCGCACCGTATATTGGGAGGTCACACAGATCTGACCCCGCACCGTATATTGGGAGGTCACAGAGATCTGACCCCGCACCGTATATTGGGAGGTCACACAGATCTGACCCCGCACCGTATATTGGGAGGTCACACACAGATCTGACCCCGCACCGTATATTGGGAGGTCACAGACAGATCTGACCCCGCACCGTATATTGGGAGGTCACACACACAGATCTGACCCCGCACCATATATTGGGAGGTCACACAGATCTGACCCCGCACCGTATATTGGGAGGTCACACAGATCTGACCCCGCACCGTATATTGGGAGATCACAGAGATCTGACCCCGCACCGTATATTGGGAGATCACACACAGATCTGACCCCGCACCGTATATTGGGAGATCACACACAGATCTGACCCCGCACCGTATATTGGGAGGTCACACAGATCTGACCCCGCACCGTATATTGGGAGGTCACACACAGATCTGACCCCGCACCGTATATTGGGAGATCACACAGATCTGACCCCGCACCGTATATTGGGAGATCACACAGATCTGACCCCGCACCGTATATTGGGAGGTCACACACAGATCTGACCCCGCACAGTATATTGGGAGGTCACACAGATCTGACCCCGCACCGTATATTGGGAGATCACACACAGATCTGACCCCGCACCGTATATTGGGAGATCACACAGATCTGACCCCGCACCGTATATTGGGAGGTCACACAGATCTGACCCCGCACCGTATATTGGGAGGTCACACAGATCTGACCCCGCACCGTATATTGGGAGATCACACAGATCTGACCCCGCACCGTATATTGGGAGGTCACAGAGATCTGACCCCGCACCGTATATTGGGAGGTCACACACAGATCTGACCCCGCACCGTATATTGGGAGGTCACACAGAGATCTGACCCCGCACCGTATATTGGGAGGTCACACACAGATCTGACCCCGCACCGTATATTGGGAGATCACACACAGATCTGACCCCGCACCGTATATTGGGAGGTCACACAGATCTGACCCCGCACCGTATATTGGGAGGTCACACACAGATCTGACCCCGCACCGTATATTGGGAGGTCACACAGATCTGACCCCGCACCGTATATTGGGAGGTCACAGAGATCTGACCCTGCACCGTATATTGGGAGGTCACACAGATCTGACCCCGCACCGTATATTGGGAGGTCACACAGATCTGACCCCGCACCGTATATTGGGAGATCACACACAGATCTGACCCCGCACCGTATATTGGGAGGTCACACACAGATCTGACCCCGCACCGTATATTGGGAGGTCACACACAGATCTGACCCCGCACCGTATATTGGGAGGTCACACACAGATCTGACCCCGCACCGTATATTGGGAGGTCACACACAGATCTGACCCCGCACCGTATATTGGGAGATCACACACAGATCTGACCCCGCACCGTATATTGGGAGGTCACACAGATCTGACCCCGCACCGTATATTGGGAGGTCACACAGATCTGACCCCGCACCGTATATTGGGAGGTCACACACAGATCTGACCCCGCACCGTATATTGGGAGATCACACAGATCTGACCCCGCACCGTATATTGGGGGGGTCACAGAGATCTGACCCCACACCGTATATTGGGAGGTCACACAGATCTGACCCCGCACCGTATATTGGGAGGTCACACAGATCTGACCCCGCTCCGTATATTGGGAGGTCACACACAGATCTGACCCCGCACCGTATATTGGGAGGTCACACAGATCTGACCCCGCACCGTATATTGGGAGGTCACACACAGATCTGACCCCGCACCGTATATTGGGAGGTCACACAGATCTGACCCCGCACCGTATATTGGGAGGTCACACAGATCTGACCCCACACCGTATATTGGGAGGTCACAGAGATCTGACCCCGCACTGTATATTGGGAGGTCACACACAGATCTGACCCCGCACCGTATATTGGGAGGTCACAGAGATCTGACCCCGCACCGTATATTGGGAGGTCACAGAGATCTGACCCCGCACCGTATATTGGGAGGTCACAGAGATCTGACCCCGCACCGTATATTGGGAGGTCACAGAGATCTGACCCCGCACCGTATATTGGGAGGTCACACACAGATCTGACCCCGCACCGTATATTGGGAGGTCACACAGATCTGACCCCGCTCAGTATATTGGGAGGTCACACAGATCTGACCCCGCACCGTATATTGGGAGGTCACACAGATCTGACCCCACACCGTATATTGGGAGGTCACAGAGATCTGACCCCGCACTGTATATTGGGAGGTCACAGAGATCTGACCCCGCACCGTATATTGGGAGGTCACACACAGATCTGACCCCGCACCGTATATTGGGAGGTCACAGAGATCTGACCCCGCACCGTATATTGGGAGGTCACAGAGATCTGACCCCGCACCGTATATTGGGAGGTCACAGAGATCTGACCCCGCACCGTATATTGGGAGGTCACACAGATCTGACCCCGCACCGTATATTGGGAGGTCACACACAGATCTGACCCCGCACTGTATATTGGGAGGTCACACAGAGATCTGACCCCGCACCGTATATTGGGAGGTCACACACAGATCTGACCCCGCACCGTATATTGGGAGGTCACACACAGATCTGACCCCGCACTGTATATTGGGAGGTCACACACAGATCTGACCCCGCACCGTATATTGGGAGATCACACAGATCTGACCCCGCACCGTATATTGGGAGGTCACACACAGATCTGACCCCGCACCGTATATTGGGAGGTCACACAGATCTGACCCCGCACCGTATATTGGGAGGTCACACACAGATCTGACCCCGCACCGTATATTGGGAGGTCACACACAGATCTGACCCCGCACCGTATATTGGGAGATCACACACAGATCTGACCCCGCTCCGTATATTGGGAGATCACACAGATCTGACCCCGCACCGTATATTGGGAGGTCACACAGATCTGACCCCGCACCGTATATTGGGAGGTCACACAGATCTGACCCCGCACTGTATATTGGGAGATCACACACAGATCTGACCCCGCACCGTATATTGGGAGGTCACACACAGATCTGACCCCGCACCGTATATTGGGAGGTCACACACAGATCTGACCCCGCACCGTATATTGGGAGGTCACACACAGATCTGACCCCACACCGTATATTGGGAGGTCACACACAGATCTGACCCCGCACCGTATATTGGGAGATCACAGAGATCTGACCCCGCACCGTATATTGGGAGGTCACACACAGATCTGACCCCGCACCGTATATTGGGAGGTCACACAGATCTGACCCCGCACCGTATATTGGGAGGTCACACACAGATCTGACCCCGCACTGTATATTGGGAGATCACACACAGATCTGACCCCGCACAGTATATTGGGAGGTCACACACAGATCTGACCCCGCACCGTATATTGGGAGGTCACACACAGATCTGACCCCGCACCGTATATTGGGAGGTCACACACAGATCTGACCCCGCACCGTATATTGGGAGGTCACACAAATCTGACCCCGCACCGTATATTGGGAGGTCACACAGATCTGACCCCGCACCGTATATTGGGAGATCACACACAGATCTGACCCCGCACCGTATATTGGGAGGTCACAGAGATCTGACCCCGCACCGTATATTGGGAGGTCACACAGATCTGACCCCGCACCGTATATTGGGAGGTCACACACAGATCTGACCCCGCACTGTATATTGGGAGGTCACACAGAGATCTGACCCCGCACAGTATATTGGGAGATCACACACAGATCTGACCCCGCACTGTATATTGGGAGATCACACACAGATCTGACCCCGCACCGTATATTGGGAGGTCACAGAGATCTGACCCCGCACCGTATATTGGGAGGTCACAGAGATCTGACCCCGCACCGTATATTGGGAGATCACACACAGATCTGACCCCGCACTGTATATTGGGAGGTCACAGAGATCTGACCCTGCACCGTATATTGGGGGGGTCACACACAAATCTCACATTTCATTCCTACAATCAAACCTCCATCTTCCCGATTGCACATAATCCCTTTTTTAGTGTTGGTCGCATCGTCCGCCGCTGTTTGGCAAAAGTGGATAAAATTGGCAAATCTCCACCCTGAGGATCAGTACCAGGATCGGGCTGCACGTGGGTCAGATCCTCCGAGCAACACGGGATGCTAAAAAAAAGGGAAGACAACTTGCCCCCACCGCCGCCACCCAGCAGCCACACCACCGTTGCCCAGCAACCACACCACCGTTGCCCAGCAACCACACCACCCAGAAGCCACACCGCCGCCAAGCAGCCACACCACCCAGCAACCACACTGCCCCCACCCAGCAGCCACACCACCGCCGCCGCCCAGCAGCCACCATATAGCGGGCATTTTCTCTGAAGGCTGCGGTGAGGGGAGCGGGGACCCAATTAATTTGTGAGCCGCTGATGAGGCTCTGGCGTTTGCTCGGCATCTGACTGCCTGCTGCTGTGATCACATGGCCCCGCATCAAAGGAAACAATCAGCAATTCAGCGAGTAAATAGACAGCAGACCTCCGGGATGTGAGGCCAAGAAATCTCCACCAAATGTGAAAAAAAAAAACCCCCGCGATCAGCGGCGCCCAGGATCCTGACGATGACGGAGTCACTCACCCTCGGGTGGGATCCAGGGCGATCGCTCGGGGCTGATCCAGTTCTTGCCAGAATATAACTTTCCGTAAAGTTCCATCCAAGTTAGAAACTTCTACCCGATTGGTCTCCGAGTCCGTCCAGTACAGCTTCTCTCCCAACCAGTCACAGGCCAGTCCGTCCGGCGACACCAGTCCGCCGATCACCACGTCCTTCGAGCTGCCGCTCTGGTTGAAGTTGATCCTTTTTATGGCTTCCTCGCTGACGTCGCTCCAGTAAATATATCCACGGAGAAACACAAAGTCCACGGCGGCCGCGTCCTCCAGGCCCGTGACCAGGACGGTGGAGTTCCCCTTAATCCCGGCCGCGTCCACCAGCCGCAGGTCACGCCGGTTGGCGTAAAGTAGTAAGGGCGAGGCTGCAAGAAAAACACAGGAGAAAGGGGGTGAGTGCGGAGAAACACAATGGGTGGTCCGATTACTAGGACCCCCGCCGCTACTCTGAAATGTGCCGGTGTAATGGAGCGCCTGCACAGCCGCTATAACCACTGTCTACGCGGTGCTGGCCGGAGACCGCCGAATACGCCGCTGCCCCCGATAGGACGATCAGGGTGGGCTCCTAGCGGTAAGACCACCCAAGGAACTTATCACTCATCCTGTAGATACAGAACTCACAAATTAACTGGAAACAAACTATTTCAATTATGTTCACTTTTTCAGGTGCAGCCTGCAGAGTAAAGAATGGAGGCTTTTATCCTCATCTTCCCATGGTTACACATGTGGGCAGGAAACCCTCCATGCTTTATACTGCAGGATGCACCAGGATAACACAGCATATACTGCAGGTTCTGTCACTATGGGAGAGGAGGAGGAATGGGGGGGATCACTGAGACCCCGATATTGAACACAACCCGCCCCCCACTATGTCCAACACACAGAGGCAGACGCAGAGCACTCCAGAATCACACTGACAGTTCTGATCCGGGGGTCTCACATCCCCCGATGACCGGACACGTGAAGAGCAGACCCTGCGGATATAAAGACTTCCAGGTGTGGGGGCATCAGCTGAGCGCAGGCTCAGAAAACACATGGAGCGCAGGAATCTGCTGGCAGCAGCCCCCGCTGTCCTGGGGTGACCCCATCTGCACCGCTGCAATGGTGGGATCCACCCTCCAGTACTGGTGTGCCCTGACCCACGGGCGGCTATGAATGGACGTGAGCAGAGGCCACAGAGCGAGCGAGCGAGCAAGCAGAGGCCACAGAGCGAGCGAGCAAGCAGAGGCCACAGAGCGAGCGAGCAAGCAGAGGCCACAGAGCGAGCGAGCAGAGGCCACAGAGCGAGCGAGCGAGCAGAGGCCACAGAGCGAGCGAGCGAGCAGAGGCCACAGAGCGAGCGAGCGAGCAGAGGCCACAGAGCGAGCGAGCGAGCAGAGGCCACAGAGCGAGCGAGCGAGCAGAGGCCACAGAGCGAGCGAGCGAGCAGAGGCCACAGAGCGAGCGAGCGAGCGAGCAGAGGCCACAGAGCGAGCGAGCGAGCAGAGGCCACAGAGCGAGCGAGCAGAGGCCACAGAGCGAGCGAGCGGAGGCCAGAGCGAGCGAGCGAGCGAGCAGAGGCCACAGAGCGAGCGAGCAGAGGCCACAGAGCGAGCGAGCGAGCAGAGGCCACAGAGCGAGCGAGCAGAAGCCACAGAGCGAGCGAGCAGAGGCCACAGAGAGAGCGAGCAGAGGCCACAGAGCGAGAGAGCGAGCAGAGGCCACAGAGCGAGCGAGCAGAGGCCACAGAGAGAGCGAGCAGAGGCCACAGAGCGAGAGAGCGAGCAGAGGCCACAGAGAGAGCGAGCGAGCAGAGGCCACAGAGCGAGCGAGCGAGCAGAGGCCACAGAGCGAGCGAGCAGAGGCCACAGAGCGAGCGAGCGAGCAGAGGCCACAGAGCGAGCGAGCAGAGGCCACAGAGCGAGCGAGCAGAGGCCACAGAGCGAGCGAGGGCCAGAGCGAGCGAGCAGAGGCCAGAGCGAGCGAGCAGAGGCCACAGAGCGAGCGAGCAGAGGCCACAGAGCGAGCGAGCAGAGGCCACAGAGCGAGCGAGCGAGCAGAGGCCACAGAGCGAGCGAGCAGAGGCCACAGAGCGAGCGAGCAGAGGCCACAGAGCGAGCGAGCAGAGGCCACAGAGCGAGCGAGGGCCAGAGCGAGCGAGCAGAGGCCAGAGCGAGCGAGCAGAGGCCACAGAGCGAGCGAGCAGAGGCCACAGAGCGAGCGAGCGAAGGCCACAGAGCGAGCGAGCAGAGGCCACAGAGCGAGCGAGCAGAGGCCACAGAGCGAGCGAGCAGAGGCCACAGAGCGAGCAGAGGCCACAGAGCGAGCGAGCAGAGGCCACAGAGCGAGCGAGCAGAGGCCACAGAGCGAGCGAGCAGAGGCCACAGAGCGAGCGAGCAGAGGCCACAGAGCGAGCGAGCAGAGGCCACAGAGCGAGCGAGCAGAGGCCACAGAGCGAGCGAGCAGAGGCCAGAGCGAGCGAGCAGAGGCCACAGAGCGAGCGAGCAGAGGCCACAGAGCGAGCGAGCAGAGGCCACAGAGCGAGCGAGCAGAGGCCACAGAGCGAGCGAGCAGAGGCCAGAGCAGTGTCACCATCCGGACAGACATCTGAGCAGAGTCTGTACCAGACAAGAATCTTTTGTCAGTGACTTTCAACCCTTCACTTGCTTGAGAGGCAAACAAAGGCTGCCGGCTTCTGGCCCCGTGACCGCGGCTGGTTTGGCTCCTCTGTTCTATGATTTCTGCCAGTAACTACTTTGTGCTTCCACCTTCTCAGGAGCTGAGGATCTGCTACAATGTATCCCGTTAGCAGCCATCAGGGAGGATTACACAGATCTGCCTGTGAGATACATTGTAACAAGGCCGTGAGTTGTGACCTGGATGTAAAGAAGAAGTCTCCAGTCACTGACAGCAAGCAGAGGACGTGGGGAGCAGAACAAGCACCGCACAGAGGGACTCTGCAGCCCTTTTCATGAGGCCGGTCTGCGCTCATCACTAGGTTTAGACACCGACCCTATATTAACAAAATAATCAGTCATATGTAACGGGCGGTGATCTGAGATCATGTGCAATCTGTGGTTTCCAGAATTGTGGGCTCCAGGACCACCACTATCATATGGTAATGTGGTGGTGTCTTCATCATCCAGCTTTCCCCAAAACAGTATTTTGAGATTTTGAGTTTTCCATTGAGGAAAGAACTCCTGAATTTTACTGAAGGAGGAAAAATCCTGGATCACTGCCCCCAACAAAGCCATTAGCATGCAAATGAGAGGGGGAGGGGACGCTTACTGATCAGTCCAGCAGCCAAAACAAACAGCCAGGCCCTGCACCCTCCCAAATACAGCCAGACACATAGCCTGGCACTACAACCCCCATCATGCACATGGGTACACACATATGGGGGGGGGGTGACACCCTGGGAACCAGAACATCCAAGCTGCCCTACACATAAAAGGGAGATGACCCCCCCACAGATCACATCCCTAGTAACCTCTACACCCCCCACATTACCACAGTATTACAGACCAGCACCCCCCACGTTGATGCAAGATTATTATTATTATTATTATTTATTATTATAGCGCCATTTATTCCATGGCGCTTTACATGTGAGGAGGGGTATACATAATAAAACAAGTACAATAATCTTGAAAAATACAAGTCACAACTGGTACAGGAGGAGAGAGGACCCTGCCCGCGAGGGCTCACAATCTACAAAGATCCAGGCAAACAGTCTGAGGAACCCCAAATTCTCATAACTGCAAACCCAACACCCCAGGACCCCCGCTCTGATCATAAAAGCCAGGGCTTAATCCCACTAGTTTCCCAAGAACCCCAAAATTCCCCCCCCACCTCACCTGTTCCCAGCGATAGATTTACTCCTTGATTCTTCTGGTCTGAGCAATCTAACCCCCAATCCTCCAAGTTATTCCCAGTCCCCAAATTCTCTCCCCAGTTATTCCCAAGTTCTCCCAGCCCCAGCACTCTCCCCCAGGTTGTGTCACGGACCCATCCAGGGGCGGTCCCGGTGAAGTCCGGTCCGGGGCGTCGTGGTCCGGTCCCTCCCATCTTCTTACGATGACGTCCTCCTCTTGTCTTCACGCTGCGGCTCCGGCGCACTGCAGTACTTTGCCCTCAACAGGGAATATAAGTACGCCGGTGCCGGAGCGTGAAGACAAGAGGAGGACGTCATCGTAAGAAGATGGGAGGCCCCGGACCGGACGCCCATCGGACCCGAACCGTACCGGGACCACCCCTGGGTGAGTATAATGTAACCTCTTTTTCTCATCTTTCAGGATACATCGGGGGCTTATCTACAGCATTACAGAATGCATTACAGAATGCTGGTGAGAAGCCCCTGATGCCGGTGGCCGCAGCTCATTCTCGAGTTTTGGGGTGACCGGTTCCCTTTAAACAGCATCACTCAAATACAGTTATGCTCAAAAGTTTACACACCCCGGCAGAATTTTTACTTTCTTGGCCTTTTTCAGAGAATATGAATGATAACACAAACTTTTCCTCCACTCATGATTAGTGGTCGGGTGAAGCCATTTATTGTCATCTACTGTGATTTCTCTTCTTAAATCATAATGACAACCCAAAACATCCAAATGACCCTGATGAAAAGTTCACGTACCCCATTTCTTAATACCGTGTATTGCCCCCTCTAACATCAATGACAGCTTGAAGTCTTTTATGGTAGTTGTGGATGAGGTTCTTTATTTTCTCAGATGGTAAAGCTGCCCACTCTTCTTGGCATAAAGCCTCCAGTTCCTGTAAATTCCTGGGCTGTCTAGCATGAACTGCGCGCTTGAGATCTCCCCATAGTGGCTCAATGATACTGAGGTCAGCAGACTGAGATGGCCACTCCAGAACCTTCACTTTGTTCTGCTGTTGCTAATGACAGGTTGACTTGGCCTTGTGTTTTGGATCATTGTCATGTTGGAAAGTCCAAGTACGTCCCATGCGCAGCTTCCGGGCTGATGAGTGCAAATTTGCCTCCAGTATTTGCTGATAACGTGCTGCATTCATCTTTCCTTCCACTTTGACCAAGTTCCCTGTGCCTTTGTAGCTCACACATACACAAAACATCAGCGATCCACCTCCATGCTTTACAGTAGGAATGGTGTTCCTTTCATCATAGACCTTGTTAACCTCTCTCCAAATGTAACGTTTATGGTTGTGGCCAAAAAAGTTCAATTTTGGTCTCATCAATCCAAATTACCTTGTTTCAGAAGTTTTGAGGCTTGTCTCTGTGCTGTTTTGCATATTGTAGGAGATACTTTGTGGCATTTGTGCAGTAATGGTTTTCTTCTAGTGACTCGACCATGCACACCATTTTTCTTCAAGTGCCTCCTTATTGTGCATCTTGTAACAGCCGCACCGCTAGTTTTCAGAGAGTCCTGTATTTCTGCTGATGTCATTTGTGGGTTTTTCTTTGCATCCCGAACAATTTTCCTGGCAGTTGTGGACGACATTTTGTTGGTCTACGTGACCACGGTTTTGTTGTTACAGAGCCCCTGATTTTCCATCTGTTAATCACAGTGTGAACGCTGCTCAGTAGAATGATCAATTCCTTGGATATCTTTTTGTATCCCTTTCCTGCATTATACAGTTCAACTACCTTTTCCCGTAGATCCGTTGACAGTTCTTTTGCTTTCCCCATGACTCACAATCCAGAAACATCAGTGGCTGGATGAAAGATGCAAGAGTCTGTCTGGACCCCAGAAACTCATTCAGCTATTATGCACACACTGATTACAAGCAAACAGGTCACAGTGAGGATGTTCCTTTAGTAGCCATTCACACCCATTTGTGTCAACTTCTGTGCATGTTATCAGGCCAAAATCACCATTTGGATGTTTTGTGTTGTCATTACGATTTATAAAGAGAAAACACAATGACAATAAATGGCTTCACCCAACCACTGACCATGAGTAGAGAGAATTCTCTGAAAAAAGGCAAAGAAAGCAAAAATTCTGCCAGGGTATGTAAACATTTGAGGACAACTGTATAATGCTGCGCACGTTCAAGAGGGCCCAAGTCCTTCTCTAAATAGTCCGCCTGAGCAAGATGCGCTGCAGGCGTCATGTGTACCGGGACGACTTCCAGAACCGGACGTGCCCACTGGAACAGAGTATGCGCCCCAGCAAAGGCCCCACAGGTAAAGAGCGGGGGTGCATATAGGGTAAGGCCCAGGGGCGATCACAACATGTACACTCCTCTCCTATCTACAGGGGCAGAGCCTTTATAATTCACGGGCAATGATTAGGTTTTATAAAAAAAGGGCAGCATGTCACATAAGGCACACAATAAAATAAACTGCACATGACGATGCCGAGTGATGATGTCAGTGAGTATACAGAGGGATGGACACAGAAAACAAGGGGTTAAGAAAATATAGAAGTAATGAACAGTCCCCAATGGGAGACATGGACCCAACATCATATAAAACTAGTGAAGCCAAGTTGTCTGTGGGTTCTCCCGGTCCCCGCACTCTCCCCCTCCCCGGGTTCTCCCGGTCCCCGCACTCTCCCCCTCCCCGGGTTCTCCCGGTCCCCGCACTCTCCCCCTCCCCGGGTTCTCCCGGTCCCCGCACTCTCCCCCTCCCCGGGTTCTCCCGGTCCCCGCACTCTCCCCCTCCCCGGGGTCTCCCGGTCCCCGCACTCTCCCCCTCCCCGGGGTCTCCCGGTCCCCGCACTCTCCCCCTCCCCGGGGTCTCCCGGTCCCCGCACTCTCCCCCTCCCCAGGGGTCTCCCGGTCCCCGCACTCTCCCCCTCCCCGCACTCTCCCCCTCCCCAGGGGTCTCCCGGTCCCCGCACTCTCCCCCTCCCCGGGTTCTCCCCCCATCCCCCGGTCTGTCCGGCCGGCCGGCCCCCGCACTCTCCCCCTCCCCGGGTTCTCCTAGTCCCCGCACTCTCCCCCTCCCCGGGTTCTCCTGGTCTGTCCGGCCGGCCGGTCTCCGCACTCCTCCCCGGTTGTCCCGCACTCTCCCCCCATCCCCCGGTCTGTCCGGCCGGTCCCCGCACTCCTCCCCGGTTGTCCCGCACTCTCCCCCCGCACTCCTCCCCGGTTGTCCCGCACTCTCCCCCCGCACTCCTCCCCGGTTGTCCCGCACTCTCCCCCCGCACTCCTCCCCGGTTGTCCCGCACTCTCCCCCCGCACTCCTCCCCGGTTGTCCCGCACTCCTCCCCGGTTGTCCCGCACTCCTCCCCCCGCACTCTCCCCCCGCACTCCTCCCCGCACTCCTCCCCGGTTGTCCCGCACTCTCCCCCCGCACTCCTCCCCGGTTGTCCCGCACTCTCCCCCCATCCCCCGGTCTGTCCGGCCGGCCGGTCTCCGCACTCTCCCCCTCAGGATCTCCCGGTCTCCGCTCTCTCCCCCGGTCTGTCCGGCCGGCCGGTCTCCGCACTCTCCCCCTCAGGATCTCCCGGTCTCCGCTCTCTCCCCCGGTCTGTCCGGCCGGCCGGTCTCCGCACTCTCCCCCTCAGGATCTCCCGGTCTCCGCTCTCTCCCCCGGTCTGTCCGGCCGGCCGGTCCCCGCACTCCTCCCCGGTTGTCCCGCACTCACCCCTCAGCAGGCAGCTCAGGCTGCAGACCAGCAGGCTCCTCAGCACGGCGCCCATGTCGCTGTGTGTCCGCTGCACATCGCGCTCACTGCCCGGTTCTCTCCCCGCGGCCTCGTCCCCGCTCCGGACCCTCCATGCTGCGTGTGAAGCCGCAGCGGACTCTTTTCCTCTTCTGCTCCAGAGGCGGATTAATTTGTTTCACAGTCACCGAGGCTCTCACTGCGCTGCCAGAGCGGTACCGTCCTCACTAACCGCGGATCTCCCCGGTGCTCGACGCTTTGTATCCTGTATCCGGCGCTTTCCGGTCAGCTGCGCGCACAGGAGAAGAGGGCGCGGAATTCCGCAGGGACTACTTCCTCTCCTCCCTCCCCCTCTTCTGCGGCCGGAACTACATTCCCGAGGCCTCCTGTTCTCCGTGCGGCGGAGACCGCGGGCTGCGGACACGGGAGAGGGGGCGAGATACGGAGGACGGTGGAGGGGGGGGATACGGAGGACGGTGGAGGGGGGGGGGATACGGAGGACGGTGGAGGGGGGGGGGATACGGAGGACGGTGGAGGGGGGGGGATACGGAGGACGGTGGAGGGGGGGGGGGATACGGAGGACGGTGGAGGGGGGGATACGGAGGACGGTGGAGGGGGGGGATACGGAGGACGGTGGAGGGGGGGGGGATACGGAGGACGGTGGAGGGGGGGGGATACGGAGGACGGTGGAGGGGGGGGATACGGAGGACGGTGGAGGGGGGGGGATACGGAGGGGGGGGGATACGGAGGGGGGGGGATACGGAGGGGGGGGGATACGGAGGACGGTGGAGGGGGGGGGGGATACGGAGGAGGGGGGGGATACGGAGGAGGGGGGGGGATACGGAGGAGGGGGGGGGATACGGAGGAGGGGGGGGGATGTGGAGGGGGGGGGGATACGGAGGACGGTGGAGGGGGGGATACGGAGGACGGTGGAGGGGGGGGCGAGATACGGAGGACGGTGGAGGGGGGGGGGCGAGACACGGAGGACGGTGGAGGGGGGGGGCGAGATACGGTGGAGGGGGGGCGAGATACGGAGGACGGGGGGCGAGATACGGAGGACGGTGGAGGGGGGGGCGAGATACGGAGGACGGTGGAGGGGGGGGACGGGATACGGAGGACGGTGGAGGGGGGGGACGGGATACGGAGGACGGTGGAGGGGGGGGCGAGATACGGAGGACGGTGGAGGGGGGGGCGAGATACGGAGGACGGTGGAGGGGGGGGCGAGATACGGAGGACGGTGGAGGGGGGCGAGATACGGAGGACGGTGGAGGGGGGGGCGAGATACGGAGGACGGTGGAGGGGGGGGCGAGATACGGAGGACGGTGGAGGGGGGGGCGAGATACGGAGGACGGTGGAGGGGGGGCGAGATACGGAGGACGGTGGAGGGGGGGGCGAGATACGGAGGACGGTGGAGGGGGGGCGAGATACGGAGGACGGTGGAGGGGGGGCGAGATACGGAGGACGGTGGAGGGGGGGCGAGATACGGAGGACGGTGGAGGGGGGGCGAGATACGGAGGACGGTGGAGGGGGGGGCGAGAAACGGAGGACGGTGGAGGGGGGGGCGAGATACGGAGGACGGTGGAGGGGGGGGGGGCGAGATACGGAGGACGGTGGAGGGGGGGGACGGGATACGGAGGACGGTGGAGGGGGGGCGAGATACGGTGGAGGGGGGGCGAGATACGGAGGACGGTGGAGGGGGGGGACGGGATACGGAGGACGGTGGAGGGGGGGCGAGATACGGAGGACGGTGGAGGGGGGGCGAGATACGGAGGACGGTGGAGGGGGGGCGAGATACGGAGGACGGTGGAGGGGGGGCGAGATACGGAGGACGGTGGAGGGGGGGCGAGATACGGAGGACGGTGGAGGGGGGGGCGAGATACGGAGGACGGTGGAGGGGGGGGCGAGAAACGGAGGACGGTGGAGGGGGGGGCGAGATACGGAGGACGGTGGAGGGGGGGCGAGATACGGAGGACGGTGGAGGGGGGGGGACGGGATACGGAGGACGGTGGGGGGGGGGACGGGATACGGAGGACGGTGGGGGGGGCGGGATACGGAGGACGGTGGAGAGGGGGGACGGGATACGGAGGACGGTGGAGGGGGGGGGATACGGAGGACGGTGGAGGGGGGGATACGGAGGACGGTGGAGGGGGGGTGGGATACGGAGGACGGTGGATAGGGGGGGGACGGGATACGGAGGACGGTGGAGGGGGGGATACGGAGGACGGTGGAGGGGGGGGACGGGATACGGAGGACGGTGGAGGGAGGGGGGAGGACGGTGGAGGGAGGGAGGGGGGAGGACGGTGGAGGGGGAGGACGGTGGAGGGGGGGCGGGATACGGAGGACGGTGGAGGGGGGGGACGGGATACGGAGGACGGTGGAGGGGGGATACGGAGGACGGTGGAGAGGGGGGGACGGGATACGGAGGACTGTGGAGAGGGGGGGGACGGGATACGGAGGACGGTGGAGAGGGGGGGGGCGGGATACGGAGGACGGTGGAGAGGGACGGGATACGGAGGACGGTGGAGAGAGGGGACGGGATACGGAGGACGGTGGAGAGGGGGGGCGGGATACGGAGGACGGTGGAGAGGGGGGGCGGGATACGGAGGACGGTGGAGAGGGGGGGCGGGATACGGTGGAGAGGGGGGGGATACGGAGGACGGTGGAGGGGGGGCGGGATACGGAGGACGGTGGAGAGGGGGGGCGGGATACGTAGGACGGTGGAGGGGGGGGGGATACGGAGGACGGTGGAGAGAGGGGGGACGGGATACGGAGGACGGTGGAGGGGGGACGGGATACAGAGGACGGTGGAGAGGGGGGGGACGGGATACTGAGGACGGTGGAGGGGGGGACGGGATACGGAGGACGGTGGAGAGGGGGGGGACGGGATACGGAGGACGGTGGAGGGAGGGGACGGGATACGGAGGACGGTGGAGAGGGGGGGGACGGGATACGGAGGACGGTGGAGAGGGGGGGCGGGATACGGAGGACGGTGGAGAGGGGGGGCGGGATACGGAGGACGGTGGAGGGGGGGATACGGAGGACGGTGGAGAGGGGACGGGATACGGAGGACGGTGGAGGGGGGGCGGGATACGGAGGACGGTGGAGAGGGGGGGACGGGATACGGAGGACGGTGGAGAGGGGGGATACGGAGGACGGTGGAGAGGGGGGGGACGGGATACGGAGGACGGTGGAGAGGGGGGGCGGGATACGGAGGACGGTGGAGAGAGGGGGGGACGGGATACGGAGGACGGTGGAGAGGGGGGGCGGGATACGGAAGACGGAGAGGGGGGGGCGGGATACGGAGGACGGTGGAGAGGGGGGGCGGGATACGGAGGATGGTGGAGAGGGGGGGCGGGATACGGAGGACGGTGGAGAGGAGGGACGGGATACGGAGGACGGTGGAGGGGGGGCGGGATACGGAGGACGGGTGAGAGGGGGGGACGGGATACGGAGGACGGTGGAGAGGGGGACGGGATACGGAGGACGGTGGAAAGGGGGGGCGGGATACGGAGGACGGTGGAGAGGGGGGACGGGATACGGAGGACGGTGGAGAGGGGGGGCGGGATACGGTGGAGAGGGGGGGATACGGAGGACGGTGGAGGGGGGCGGGATACGGAGGACGGTGGAGGGGGGGCGGGATACGGAGGACTGTGGAGAGGGGGGGCGGGATACGGAGGACGGTGGAGAGGGGGGGCGGGATACGTAGGACGGTGGAGAGGGGGGGATACGGAGGACGGTGGAGAGAGGGGGGACGGGATACGGAGGACGGTGGAGGGGGGGACGGGATACAGAGGACGGTGGAGAGGGGGGGACGGGATACGGAGGACGGTGGAGGGGGTGACGGGATACGGAGGACGGTGGAGAGGGGGGGGGACGGGATACGGAGGACGGTGGAGAAGGGGGGCGGGATACGGAGGACGGTGGAGAGGGGGGGCGGGATACGGAGGACGGTGGAGGGGGGGATACGGAGGACGGTGGAGAGAGGGGACGGGATACGGAGGAGGGGGGGGCGGGATACGGAGGACGGTGGAGAGGGGGGACGGGATACGGAGGACGGTGGAGAGGGGGGATACGGAGGACGGTGGAGAGGGGGGGGACGGGATACGGAGGACGGTGGAGAGGGGGGGCGGGATACGGAGGACGGTGGAGAGAGGGGGATACGGAGGACGGTGGAGAGGGGGGGCGGGATACGGAAGACGGTGGAGAGGGGGGGCGGGATACGGAGGACGGTGGAGAGGGGGGGCGGGATACGGAGGACGGTGGAGAGGAGGGACGGGATACGGAGGACGGTGGAGGGGGGGGCGGGATACGGAGGACGGGTGAGAGGGGGGGACGGGATACGGAGGACGGTGGAGAGGGGGACGGGATACGGAGGACGGTGGAAAGGGGGGGCGGGATACGGAGGACGGTGGAGAGGGGGGACGGGATACGGAGGACGGTGGAGAGGGGTGGCGGGATACGGAGGACGATGGAGAGGGGGGGACGGGATACGGAGGACGGTGGAGAGGGGTGGCGGGATACGGAGGACGGTGGAGAGGGGGGACGGGATACGGAGGACGGTGGAGAGGGGGGGGATGGGATACGGAGGACGGTGGAGGGGGGGGAAGGGATACGGAGGACGGTGGAGAGGGGTGGCGGGATACGGAGGACGGTGGAGAGGGGGGGCGGGATACGGAGGACGGTGGAGAGGGGGGGCGGGATACGGAGGACGGTGGAGAGGGGTGGCGGGATACGGAGGACGGAGAGGGGGGATGGGATACGGTGGAGAGGGGGGGTGGGATACGGAGGACGGTGGAGAGGGGGGGACGGGATACGGAGGACGGTGGAGAGGGGGGGCGGGATACGGAGGACGGTGGAGGGAAGGGAAGACGGACGGGAGGGGGGAAGACAGACGGGAGAGGGGGGAGACAAGAGAGAAGGGGGACGGGAGGATGACAAGAGGGGGACAGGAGAGAGGACGGTGGAACGGGAGGATGACGAATGGGAGAGAGGGATGATGACAAGGGGGGGACGGAGAAGAGGGGGACGGGAGCATGATGGACAGAGGAGAGAGGGGGTGAAGATGGATACAGAGGAGGGGGGATGGAGGAGAGAGGGAGGGGGGACGGAGGAGAGAGGGAGGGGGGACGGAGGAGAGAGGGGAGAATGACCGTCCCTCCCATCTGTCGTCCTCCCCTCTCCTCCGTCCCTCGTCTGAGGAGAGAGGGGAGGATGATGGACGTGGGACAGAGGAGAGAGGGAGGACGGCGGGGGACGGAGGAGAGAGAAGGGGGAGATGGATGGGAGAGGAGAACGGAGAAGAGAGGGGGAAGACGGATGGGAGAGGGGGACGGAGAAGAGAGAGGGGGAAGACGGATGAGGGAACAAGGATGGGAGAGGGGGATGGAGAAGAGAGGACGGACGGGATGGAGAAGAGAGGGAGGAGGGGGATGGAAGAGAGGGGATGGAGAAGAGAGGGAGGACAGGGGGAAGAAGAGGACCGGGATGGAGAAGAGAGAGGGCGGGGGAAGAAGAGAGAGGGGACGAAGGATGGGGGAGGGGGACGGAGGATGGAGAAGAGAGGGGGGGGCGGAGGAGAGAAAGAGGGGGAAGAAAGATGGGAGGGGGGACAGAAGAGAGAAGGGGGAAAACGGATGGGAGAGGAGTTGGAGAATAGAGAGGGGGATAGGAGGATAACGGACAGGGGGGATGGAGGAGAGGGAGGAGGACGACGAACGGGGGGACGAAAGAGGGATAATGAGAGAATGGGGGGGCGAGGGGACGGAGGAGAGGGGGGAAGATGGATGGGAGAGGGGAACGGAGGAGAGGGGGAAGATGGATGGGAGAGGGGGATGGAGGAGACGGATGGGAGAGGGGGGAGACGATGGGAGAGGGGACGGGAGGACGACGGAGAGAGGGGGAAGATGGATGAGAGAGGTGGAGAAGAGAGGGGGCGGACAAGAGGGAAGACGGATGGAAGAGGGGGACGGGGAAGACTGATGAGAAAGGGGGGACGGAGGAAAGACAGGAGAGGGAGGACGACAGACGGGACAGAGGAGAGAGGGAGGACGACGGGGGCGGAGGAGAGCAGGGGGATGGATGGGAGGGGGACGGAGGAGAGAGGGGGAAGATGGGAGAGAGGATGGAGGAGAGAGGGGGAAGACGGATGGGAGAGGGGGGACGGAGGAGAGAGGGGGACAGAGGAGAGGACTGGGGATGGAGGGGAGGGGGGGAAGAAGGATGAGGAAAGAATGGGAGAGGGGTATGGAGAAGAGAGAAGGAAGACGGGATGGAGAAGAGAGGGAGGACGGGGGGGAAGAAGAGGAGGGGGGATGAAGGATGGGAGAGGGTGATGGAGAAGAGAGGGAGGACGGGGATGAAGGATGGAGAGGGGCAGGACGGGGGAAGAAGAGGGATGGAGGAGAGAGGGGGAAGAAGGATGGGAGAGGGGGATGGCGAATAGAGAGGACGGGGGAGAGGGGGGATGAATATGAGAGAGGGATGGAGAAGAGGGAGGGGATGGAGAAGAGAGGGACGGAGAAGAGAGAAGGGGGAAGACGGATGGGAGAGGGGTTGGAGAATAGAGGGGGGACGGGAGGATAACGGACAGGGGGGATGGAGGAGAGGGAGTAGGACGACGAACGGGGGGACGGAAAAGGGGAGATGAGAGGATGGGGGACGGAGGAGAGAGGGGACGGAGGAGAGGGGGGAAGATGGATGGGGAGGGGAACGGAGGAGAGGGGAGATGGGGTAAGGGGGACGGAGGAGAGAGGAAAGACGGATGGGAGAGGGGGGACGGTAGGACAACAGAGGGGGAAGACGGATGAGAGGGGGGTGGAGAAGAGAGAGGGGGTGGATAGGAGAGAGGGGGGAGACGGATGGGAGAGGGGGACGGGGAAGACAGATGAGCTGACGGAGGAGAGAGGGGTAAACGAGAGGAGGGGGGACGGAGGAGAGACGATGGAGGGTAGGGGGGTACAACAGAGGAGGTAGTGAGGATGGAGGGGAAGGGGTCGACGAAGGAGAGAGAAGGACGACAACGGAGGAGATAAATGGGTGGCGAGAGGAAAGGGGGAATGTAGGAGAGCGGGATCACAGGAGTGGATGTAGGAGAGAGGCGATGAGGGTGAAAATGGAGGAGAGCGGAGGGGGCAGTGGAAGAGAGGGGAGTGCCCAAGGGGACACAGAAGGAGATGAAGAGAGGGCTGGAGCGGGGTAACAACAAAGAGAAATCGGGGACAGCAGAGGAGAGGGGGGATGATGGATGAAAAGGGCGACGGAGGAGAGCGTGGGGGACGTAGGAGAGGGGGGCGACGACGATGGAGGAAGGGGTCGACAGGAGAGAGTAGGGTGAAAACGGAGGAGATAAATGGGTGGCGGGAGGAGATGGTGGAACGGAGGAGAGAGAGAGGGAGTCACAAGTGGCTATAGGGAGAGGGTTAAAGCATAGGTGGCAATGGAAGAGAGAGGGGAGTGCCTGGAGGGACACAGAAGGGGATGGGGAAGGGAGAGGGCAACAGCGAGGAGGGAGCGGATTCTAAAGAGGAGAGGGTATGGATGAATGAGATGAGGGGGGGATGGTGGAGAGAAAGAGGGATGGAAAAGAGAGGGGGATAACAGGAAGGGGACGGAGGAGAGGGGACGATGGAGGAGAGAGAAGGGTAATAACGGAGGAGATAAATGGGTGGCGGGGGGAGCGGAGGACAGGCAGGACGATGGAGGAGAGAGGGGACAGAGGAGTTAGAAAGGGGGACGGAGCACAGAGGGATGACGGGGAGGTCACAGGAGTGGATGTAGGAGAGCTGTGGCAAGGGTGACAACAGGAGAGAGGAGGGGGCAATGGAAGAGAGGGGAGAGCCTGGGGGGACACAAGGAGATGAAGAGAGCTGAAGGGGGTGGGGGGTAACAACGAGGAGAGAAAGGGGATGATAGAAAAGGGGGGACGACTTGGAGAGAAATTGGGACGATGGAGGAGAGAGGGGGATAATGAAGGAGATTAATGGGTGGCGGGAGCATTGGAGGAGAGAGGGAGGACAGTGGTGAGAAGTGGAAACTGAGAAGTGAGAGAGGCAGCAAGGGGACAACAGAGGAATGAGAGGGATGACTGGGGGGGATCACAGGAGTGGGTGAAGGAGAGAAGCAGCGAGGGTGACAACAGGAGAGGGGGCAATGGAAGAGAAAGGGGAGTGCCCGGGGGGGACACAGAAGGGGATGGAGAAGTGATCAGTAGTACGGGTGACAACGGAGGAGAGGGGTGGTGGAGGGACAATGAAGGAGAACGAAAGACAGCTTGGCTGGTTGTCAAAAATTTTAGGAAAACCATGCCATTTTTAAAATTTGCTTAAAAAAACCCTACGGCATGGGGACCCCTCTATTCTTGATAACCAGCCTTTCTAAAGCTAACAGTTGCAGCCCGCAGCTGTCAGTTTTGCCTGGCTGGTTATCAAACATACAGGGGAATCCCACATCATTTATAGCGCTGGCTGATGAATCCTCCCATAATCCACTGCCTGGTCTTGCTGTTATTAGTAGCAGCAGGCGTAGGCTGATCGGAGTAGTAGTCCCATCAGCTAACGCCTGTGACTCATCTGACAGCATGGGAGCCGTGGCTCTCTGATCGGCGGTAATGATCTTACAGCTGGTTAGAGGCAGTTTTTGCTGCACTGTCATGTTTGATTGAACCTAAACGGCCACGAGTTCACCTATCACTTTTCACAATCCCATGAATGACATTTAGGCTCCGACACCAGTAGTTCATGTGCACCCACATAAGGACACTACCCACATGATGTCTCACTGAAGGCACCAAACATTTTTCTAAATGAAGCTGCCACCATACTTCACTGTAGGCATCACTAAGCCCCCACCATGCTTCACTGTAGGCATCACTAAGCCCCGACCATGCTTGGCAGGAGCTTGGCAATGGTCAAGTTTCAGAAGATCCAAGGAAAAGACATCTTGCCTTATTGTGCTTTATGGATGATTGCGGGGCGGCAGTCTTCCTCACTGACTTGAACCTTATAGAAAGTCTTGGGCGGCTGTGAAGACGGCGGGTGGACGATGCTGAGGTGCAGCGGTCAGTGAGGTGCCAGGATCTGGAGCACCCTCCTGTTACTTGTGATCAGATTGTTTCATTGATTTATTGCAAACAGACCAAAGCTTCTATATTGTCCTAATACCTAAGGTTACACCGGGCCGGCACTGTACATCGGGGAGATCCTGGGTGTAGATAGCCCTGACACTGCGCTATTCCAGTGTCGCGGATCGGACGCACATGACACAATACTCCGCTTATCCCAACCACAGCGCGCTGCCTGAAGTATGCGGAGGATCGGGCCCCACCATAGTGAGCCGAGAAAATGTAGCCCCCAAATCTCCGTCCACAGTCAGATCTCAGGTCACGTGGCAAAAAAGGAATTCAGCGGAAAAACAGAGAACGGGACAAACTCTCCCGTCCTGTAACCCAAGAACCTGCCGGGGGGCAGACGCCTCATCAGTCCCAGAAAGCCCCCCAAAGGGGTCCGCCAGACCGACCCCAGACCATGCATGCATGTATCTAAGCCTGTCCTGTGTGATACTGTCTGCTGAGCTGTGTATCTAATCCTCTCCTGTGTGATACTGTCTGCTGAGCCGTGTATCTAACCCTCTCCTGTGTGATACTGACTGCTGAGCCGTGTATCTAATCCTCTCCTGTGTGATACTGTCTGCTGAGCCGTGTATCTAACCCTCTCCTGTGTGATACCGACTGCTGAGCTGTGTATCTAATCCTCTCCTGTGTGATACTGTCTGCTGAGCCGTGTATCTAACCCTCTCCTGTGTGATACTGACTGCTGAGCCGTGTATCTAATCCTCTCCTGTGTGATACTGTCTGCTGAGCCGTGTATCTAACCCTCTCCTGTGTGATACTGACTGCTGAGCTGTGTATCTAATCCTCTCCTGTGTGATACTGTCTGCTGAGCCGTGTATCTAACCCTCTCCTGTGTGATACTGACTGCTGAGCCGTGTATCTAATCCTCTCCTGTGTGATACTGTCTGCTGAGCCGTGTATCTAATCCTCTCCTGTGTGATACTGTCTGCTGAGCTATGTATCTAATCCTCCTTTGTGATACTGACTGCTGAGCCGTGTATCTAATCCTCTCCTGTGTGATACTGACTGATGAGCCGTGTATCTAATCCTGTCCTGTGTGATACTGACTGCTGAGCTGTGTATCTAATCCTCTCCTGTGTGATACTGTCTGCTGAGCTGTGTATCTAATCCTCTCCTGTGTGATACTGTCTGCTGAGCTGTGTATCTAACCCTCTCCTGTGTGATACTGACTGCTGAGCCGTGTATCTAATCCTCTCCTGTGTGATACTGTCTGCTGAGCTATGTATCTAATCCTCTCCTTTGTGATACTGACTGCTGAGCCATGTATCTAATCCTCTCCTGTGTGATACTGACTGATGAGCCGTGTATCTAATCCTGTCCTGTGTGATACTGACTGCTGAGCTGTGTATCTAATCCTCTCCTGTGTGATACTGACTGCTGAGCTGTGTATCTAATCCTCTCCTGTGTGATACTGTCTGCTGAGCTATGTATCTAATCTTTGTGATACTGACTGCTGAGCCGTGTATCTAATCCTCATATAGTATTATAGGCACCGCATAGTCCTCCATACAGTATTATGGGCACCACATAGTCCTCCATACAGTATTATAGGCACCACATAGTCCTCCATACAGTATTATAGGCACCACATAGTCCTCCATACAGTATTATGGGCACCACATAGTCCTCCATACAGTATTATGGGCACCACATAGTCCTCCATATAGTATTATAGGCACCGCATAGTCCTCCATACAGTATTATAGGCACCGCATAGTCCTCCATACAGTATTATGGGCACCACATAGTCCTCCATACAGTATTATAGGCACCGCATAGTCCTCCATACAGTATTATAGGCAGCACATAGTCCTCCATACAGTATTATAGGCACCACATAGTCCTCCATACAGTATTATAGGCACCACATAGTCCTCCATACAGTATTATGGGCACCACATAGTCCTCCATACAGTATTATGGGCACCACATAGTCCTCCATACAGTATTATAGGCACCGCATAGTCCTCCATACAGTATTATGGGCACCACATAGTCCTCCATACAGTATTATGGGCACCACATAGTCCTCCATATAGTATTATAGGCACCGCATAGTCCTCCATACAGTATTATAGGCACCGCATAGTCCTCCATACAGTATTATAGGCACCGCATAGTCCTCCATACAGTATTATAGGCACCGCATAGTCCTCCATACAGTATTATAGGCACCACATAGTCCTCCATACAGTATTATAGGCACCACATAGTCCTCCATACAGTATTATGGGCACCACATAGTCCTCCATACAGTATTATAGGCACCACATAGTCCTCCATACAGTATTATAGGCACCACATAGTCCTCCATACAGTATTATAGGCACCACATAGTCCTCCATACAGTATTATAGGCACCACATAGTCCTCCATACAGTATTATGGGCACCACATAGTCCTCCATACAGTATTATGGGCACCGCATAGTCCTCCATATAGTATTATAGGCACCGCATAGTCCTCCATACAGTATTATAGGCACCGCATAGTCCTCCATACAGTATTATGGGCACCACATAGTCCTCCATACAGTATTATAGGCACCGCATAGTCCTCCATACAGTATTATAGGCAGCACATAGTCCTCCATACAGTATTATAGGCACCACATAGTCCTCCATACAGTATTATAGGCACCACATAGTCCTCCATACAGTATTATGGGCACCACATAGTCCTCCATACAGTATTATGGGCACCACATAGTCCTCCATACAGTATTATAGGCACCGCATAGTCCTCCATACAGTATTATGGGCACCACATAGTCCTCCATACAGTATTATGGGCACCACATAGTCCTCCATATAGTATTATAGGCACCGCATAGTCCTCCATACAGTATTATAGGCACCGCATAGTCCTCCATACAGTATTATGGGCACCACATAGTCCTCCATACAGTATTATAGGCACCGCATAGTCCTCCGTACACAGTGAACAATAACTGATATTGTGGATATTCATATATAAACTCTGTCAAAAATAGATCTATTACTGGCAGTGAGGGCTGCTCCCAAGCATATATTAATCCTCCATAGAAAACATGGAGCCACTATACTCTCAATAAATGTGTTGAGACCAATATATTAAAATAAAATGTATACATTCTTTATCACTCACTCACATACATATAAAGATTTAGAACATATTCGTACATGGACAATGAAGAGACGGGACGAACTCTAGATACAAAACGTCTACCTCAACTTCCCTCTAAATATTAAATTACGGCGCATGATATCATCACCCATCCACCTCTCGGGTCTCCCCTTTTCCCCATAGTTTGTAGCTTGCGAGCAGCAGGGCCCTCACTCCTCCTGGTATCTGTTCTGAACTGTATTTCTGTTATGCTGTAATGTCTATTGTCTGTACAAGTCCCCTCTATAATTTGTAAAGCGCTGCGGAATATGTTGGCGCTATATAAATAAAAATTATTATTATTATTATCAGTATAATCCTTCCATAAGGGTCAGCATCAATTTACATGTGAATGGGTCGGCTTAATAAACATCTACAAACAAGTGTTGCTTCCATCCCCACATACAGTTAGGGCCAGAAATATTTGGACAGTGACACAAGTTTTGTTATTTTAGCTGTTTACAAAAACATGTTCAGAAATACAATTATATATATAATATGGGCTGAAAGTGCACACTCCCAGCTGCAATATGATAGTTTCCACATCCAAATCGGAGAAAGGGTTTAGGAATCATAGCTCTGTAATGCATAGCGTCCTCTTTTTCAAGGGGCCAAAAGTAATTGGACAATGGACTCTAAGGGCTGCAATTAACTCTGAAGGCGTCTCCCTCGTTAACCTGTAATCAATGAAGTAGTTAAAAGGTCAGGGGTGGATTCCAGGTGTGTGGTTTTGCATTTGGAAGCTGTTGCTGTGAGCAGACAACATGCGGTCAAAGGAACTCTCAATTGAGGTGAAGCAGAACATCCTGAGGCTGAAAAAAAAGAAAAAATCCATCAGAGAGATAGCAGACATGCTTGGAGTAGCAACATCAACAGTTGGGTACATTCTGAGAAAAAAGGAATTGACTGGTGAGCTTGGGAACTCAAAAAGGCCTGGGCGTCCACGGATGACAACAGTGGTGGATGATCGCCGCATACTTAATTTGGTGAAGAAGAACCCGTTCACAACATCAACTGAAGTCCAGAACACTCTCAGTGAAGTAGGTGTATCTGTCTCTAAGTCAACAGTAAAGAGAAGACTCCATGACAGTAAATACAAAGGGTTCACATCTAGATGCAAACCATTCATCAATACCAAAAATAGACAGAAAAACACCTCAAGAAGCCAGCTCAGTTCTGGAAAAGTATTCTATGGACAGATGAGACAAAGATCAACCTGGACCAGAATGATGGGGAGAAGAAAGGGAACGGCACATGATCCAAGGCACACCACATCCTCTGTAAAACATGGTGGAGGCAACGTGATGGCATGGGCATGCATGGCTTTCAATGGCACTGGGTCACTTGTGTTTATTGATGACATAAGAGCAGACAAGAGTAGCCGGATGAATTCTGAAGTGGACCGGGATATACTTTCAGCCCAGATTCAGCCAAATGCTGCAAAGTTGATTGGACGGCGCTTCATAGTACAGATGGACAATGACCCCAAGCATACAGCCAAAGCTACCCAGGAGTTCATGAGTGCCAAAAAGTGGAACATTCTGCAATGGCCAAGTCAATCTCCAGATCTAAACCCAATTGAGCATGCATTTCACTTGCTCAAATCCAGACTTAAGACGGAAAGACCCACAAACAAGCAAGACCTGAAGGCTGCGGCTGTAAAGGCCTGGCAAAGCATTAAGAAGGAGGAAACCCAGCGTTTGGTGATGTCCATGGGTTCCAGACTTAAGGCAGTGATTGCCTCCAAAGGATTTGCAACAAAATATTGAAAATAAAAATATTTTGTTTGGGTTATGTTTATTTGTCCAATTACTTTTGACCTCCTAAAATGTGGAGTGTTTGTAAAGAAATGTGTACAATTCCTACATTTTCTATCAGATATTTTTGTTCAACCCTTCAAATTAAACGTTACAATCTGCACTTGAATTCTGTTGTAGAGGTTTCATTTCAAATCCAATGTGGTGGCATGCAGAGCCCAACTCGCGAAAATTGTGTCACTGTCCAAATATTTCTGGCCCTAACTGTATAAAGAGCCAATCATAGTGCAGAGTACAAGTAATACCAAAAATCTTACCCATGTGGGGGGAACAAAGAAGGGAGGAGGTAGTCACCCAGTGGTCAGGGACACATGTACGTGTCTGCAGGCTTCCTCGGGGGGCTGTGTCACACAGAATAATGGGCCCTATATAATGCTCCATACAGAATAATTTGCTCAATATAATGATCCATTCAAAATAATTGGCTCCATATAATACTCCATACAGAATAATGGACCCCATATAATGCTCCATACAGAACAATAGGTCCCATATAATGCTACATAAAGTATAATGGGCCTCATATAATGATCTAACGCATCGGGTATTCTAGAATATGCATGTCCCCGTAGTATATAGACAATGATGATTCCAGAATTCGCGGCAGACTGTGCCCGTCGCTGATTGGTCGAGGCAACCTTTATGACATCATTGTCGCCATGGCAACCATTATGACCTCTACGTCGATACTGTGCCCGTCCCTGATTGGTCAAGGTCTGGTGGCCTCGACCAATCAGACGCGGGATGTCTACGTCCTTTATGACATCATCGTCGCTGATTGGTTGAGGCCTGGCGGCCTCGACCAATCAGAGACGCGGGATTTCCTGGACAGACAAACAGACAGACAGACGGAAAACCCCTTAGACAATTATATATATAGATGATTCATTGAGAACAATGGGTCACATATAATGCTCCATACAGAACAATGGGTCACATATAATGCTCCATACAGAATAATGGTCTCCATATATTGCTCCATACAGAATAATGGGCTCCATATAATGCTCCATACAGAATAATGGTCTCCATATAATGCTCCATACAGAACAATGGGCCCCATATAATGCTCCATACAGAACAATGGGCCCCATATAATGCTCCATACAGAATAATGGGCTCCATATAATGCTCCATACAGAATAATGGGCTCCATATAATGCTCCATACAGTATAATGGGCCACGTATAATGCTCTATGCAGAACAGAGGGCCCCATATAATGCTCCATACAGTATAATATGAATTAGTTACAGCACAAAAGCATAGTAACTTACAAATGGAACAAAAGCCATATATATGCCTTCAATATAGCCCGCAGTTTGCTAAAATTAAAGATATTATCAACAGGTATTTACCTATTTTATATGAAGATCCCCAGTTGTATGATATACTCAATTCTGGCATTAATGTGGTATCGAGAAGAGCCCCGACCATTGGCAATAAAATAGCCCCTAGTCTGTTTTGCTCTAAGAACAAATCCATAAAAACCTGGTTAAATTACCCAGGATTTTTTAAGTGTGGCACACGTAATTGCAGCACCTGTAAATTTGCCAGCATTGAAAAGACTTTTTATAATGCGGATGAGACAATTAAATTCGATATAAAGCAGTACATAAATTGCAATTCTTGTAATGTGGTATACAAAATGCAGTGCACGGAGTGCAGCCTATCATATGGGGGCTGTACGTCCAGGAAATTAAAAACACGCATTAGGGAACACCTGTATGACATAGGTAACACTCAAAATGACAACAGGAATATATCAGCAGCATCTAAACATTTTGTTATGCATCATGCACGTAGCACGGTCACGTTCCAGGTCCAGGGAATCGAACGGGTCAATACCCCTATCCGGGGTGGTGACATTAGACGTCGGCTTCTCACACGAGAAGCATATTGGATATTCCAATTGAACACCTGCGTCCCAACAGGATTAAATAAAAGACATGAAGTTATGTTACATTATTGCTGAATGTGATTTTAATTTTCTCTTTTTTTTCTTATGTTGTTATAAATGTTATAATGATTTTAGACAAAAGGACCTGTCAAATTGCCATGTGACTCAAATGAATGATCTGGTTGGGTGAGCCTCCTTATAAGTAGGAGAAGCTGCCTGATCCAGGTATGGCTCTGATAAAGATCACTCCGATCGAAACGCGTTGCCGTTTATCTCTGCTATCCCAGGCACTTACCGTTGGGAGTCTGTACACCATGGACATTTGGATTTTATATTTGGATTCAATAAATACATTGTTTTAAGGAGCTGGAACTCAATCCTTTGCTTTTCTGATGATCGGATCGTCCTCCTGCAGCGGAGTTCCGTGCACCTGCGGTGATTTACCGGTGAGCTGCCTACAAACCCCCTTCTTTTTGTTTATACTTATGCAGTTGCATAGCCGTGCTCCTGGTACTACTCCCTGATTATAAATTTCATACATATGTACTGTCAATTACCGGTTAAGTTGCCTAGGGATACAGAGGCTCTTTTTTCTTTTATATTTATTCACATATCAGCATGGCTATGGACCTGACAAGAGACAGATTGCGTAAAGCTGCACAGGTGTTCTCTACTCATGAAAATGAGGATGTGGGTATATCCACCCTAACTGAAAATATGAGCAAGTTAGAAACACTTATGATGCAGGAAACAAAAGTGTGGTGGGATCAGACTACATTAAATAATTATGTGGCCAAAGATATGATCCCAAGAGGTCTGCGGATCAAAAAAACACCCACAACCGTATACTCAGCAGAATTCTTGGAGGAGTGGAATTCTATTTTAAGTAAATGCTCGAAGGATCTAATGAAACTTATCACTAAATATGAAGAGGATAAATTGAAAAATATACAGCAAGAAATACAGTGGGGCAAAAAAGTATTTAGTCAGTCAGCAATAGTGCAAGTTCCACCACTTAAAAAGATGAGAGGCGTCTGTAATTTACATCATAGGTAGACCTCAACTATGGGAGACAAACTGAGAAAAAAAAATCCAGAAAATCACATTGTCTGTTTTTTTAACAATTTATTTGCATATTATGGTGGAAAATAAGTATTTGGTCAGAAACAAAATTTCATCTCAATACTTTGTAATATATCCTTTGTTGGCAATGACAGAGGTCAAACGTTTTCTGTAAGTCTTCACAAGGTTGCCACACACTGTTGTTGGTATGTTGGCCCATTCCTCCATGCAGATCTCCTCTAGAGCAGTGATGTTTTTGGCTTTTCGCTTGGCAACACGGACTTTCAACTCCCTCCAAAGGTTTTCTATAGGGTTGAGATCTGGAGACTGGCTAGGCCACTCCAGGACCTTGAAATGCTTCTTACGAAGCCACTCCTTCGTTGCCCTGGCGGTGTGCTTTGGATCATTGTCATGTTGAAAGACCCAGCCACGTTTCATCTTCAATGCCCTTGCTGATGGAAGGAGGTTTGCACTCAAAATCTCACGATACATGGCCCCATTCATTCTTTCATGTACCCGGAGAAGTCGTCCTGGCCCCTTTGCAGAGAAACAGCCCCAAAGCATGATGTTTCCACCACCATGCTTTACAGTAGGTATGGTGTTTGATGGATGCAACTCAGTATTCTTTTTCCTCCAAACACGACAAGTTGTGTTTCTACCAAACAGTTCCAGTTTGGTTTCATCAGACCATAGGACATTCTCCCAAAACTCCTCTGGATCATCCAAATGCTCTCTAGCAAACTTCAGATGGGCCCGGACATGTACTGGCTTAAGCAGTGGGACACGTCTGGCACTGCAGGATCTGAGTCCATGGTGGCGTAGTGTGTTACTTATGGTAGGCCTTGTTACATTGGTCCCAGCTCTCTGCAGTTCATTCACTAGGTCCCCCCGCGTGGTTCTGGGATTTTTGCTCACCGTTCTTGTGATCATTCTGACCCCACGGGGTGGGATTTTGCGTGGAGCCCCAGATCGAGGGAGATTATCAGTGGTCTTGTATGTCTTCCATTTTCTAATTATTGCTCCCACTGTTGATTTCTTCACTCCAAGCTGGTTGGCTATTGCAGATTCAGTCTTCCCAGCCTGGTGCAGGGCTACAATTTTGTTTCTGGTGTCCTTTGACAGCTCTTTGGTCTTCACCATAGTGGAGTTTGGAGTCAGACTGTTTGAGGGTGTGCACAGGTGTCTTTTTATACTGATAACAAGTTTAAACAGGTGCCATTACTACAGGTAATGAGTGGAGGACAGAGGAGCCTCTTAAAGAAGAAGTTACAGGTCTGTGAGAGCCAGAAATCTTGATTGTTTGTTTCTGACCAAATACTTATTTTCCACCATAATATGCAAATAAAATGTTAAAAAAACAGACAATGTGATTTTCTGGATTTTTTTTTCTCAGTTTGTCTCCCATAGTTGAGGTCTACCTATGATGTAAATTACAGACGCCTCTCATCTTTTTAAGTGGTGGAACTTGCACTATTGCTGACTGACTAAATACTTTTTTGCCCCACTGTAGATGAAGTAAATCTTCTTTTAAATGACCATAAAACAGGTGCACAGTATGATGCACTAATGACACAAACTAAAGAAAGAATAATAGGTTTGGAGGAACAAATCATGGATCGTAAAAAAAGAAAATTTACTAGAGATTCTGACGATTATGCGACTAATAAAGTGTATGATTGGGGCAATTGGACTAATATGAATAAAACCCCGAAATCGATACTAAAACATAGCCAATCTCGCCAAAAACGGAAAAATCTCAAAAGCAAAGAAAAAATCGCATGTATATTTTACCTCGTCAGACCCTGATTCATCAGATAATCAGGCTAGTGCTTCGGACATTTCCCTCAATGAAAACAGAGTATATACCCCAAGAAATAACTACCGCCAGACAAAAAACGCAGCAGGCGGGGGGGGGGGGGGGGGGGGGAGAAAACATAAGCGACGGGGGAATGACTACACGCAACAAGAAACTGCACAAAAGATAAATGAATATACGAACGTACTTAATCTGTCATCCAGAACTTTATCATCGGAACAAGTCCAAGTTTTATCCTTGGGATTAAATTTTGTTCCTGGCCAGGATTTTGACTTGTTCACAACAATTATGGACACTAATAAATTTATTCGTAACCTCACTATTAGAATACATTTTCATCAGGAACAAAATAATGAAGAGGAATTAAACCAGGAAGGATCTGTAGCACCATTTACATTGGATAACGAATATTCACAGATGGACTTTAAGGAACAAGTGGCATTGATTGCGTTACAAGATCTTAGTTTAGACACATTGCCGGATCATGATCGGGTGCAGGTTTCTAAGAATTTCACCACCAAAAATCCCTACTATTATCCTATCCAGGCTAGATCTGAGTGTATGGATACATTTCAGGAAAACATAGAAAGGGAACTTAGACAATTAAATAAGGAAATAAAAACTAACAACAAATACAATCAAAAAAATATATCTATAAAAAAACGTAACGCAATAAGAGAATTGCAGAATATGCCAGATCTTACAATCAAAATGTCAGATAAGGGAGGGGTGGTAGTGGTATTGGACACAGTGGACTATCAGAAAAAAATGTTGGAACTATTGTCAGATCAAATTACGTATAAGAAATTGAAATACAATCCTTCACAAGAAATTATTAAAAAGAGAGATGCTATTATAAAGGAGGGATTTGATCTGGGGGTATTAACCAAAACACAAACGGAATATCTGATAGTTGAAAATCCAGTCACCCCTATAATATATGGGGTCCCTAAAATACATAAAAAAGAGGGGATTCCCCCTATGCGACCCATAGTACCTGGTATTGGGTCCTGTAACGAAAGACTCTGTCAATGGGTAGACTCTCTCCTCCAGCCACTTGTTAAACGGACCCCTGGATACATAAAATATAATAATAATAATAATAATAATAATAATAATAATAATTTTTATTTATATAGCGCCAACATATTCCGCAGCGCTTTACAAATTATAGAGGGGACTTATACAGACAATAGACATTACAGCATAACAGAAATACAGTTCAAAACAGATACCAGGAGGAGTGAGGGTCCTGCTGCTCGCAAGCTTACAAACTATGGGGAAAAGGGGAGACACGAGAGGTGGATGGTAACAATTGCTTTAGTTATTCGGACCAGCTATAGTGTAAGGCTCAGGTGTTCATGTAAAGCTGCATGAACCAGTTACCTGCCTAAGTATGTAGCAGTACAGACACAGAGGGCCAATACTGCATAAAGTGTATGAGAACATGATGCAAGGAACCTTTTTTTTTTTTTTTTTTTTTTATTATAAATAGGCCACACAGGGATCGTTAGGTTAATGCATTGAGGCGGTAGGCCAGTCTGAACAAATGAGTTTTTAGGGTACGCTTAAAACTGTGGGGATTGGGGATTAATCGTATTAACCTAGGTAGTGCATTCCAAAGAATCGGCGCAGCACGTGTAAAGTCTTGGAGACGGGAGTGGGAGGTTCTGATTATTGAGGATGCTAACCTGAGGTCATTAGCGGAGCGGAGGGCACGGGTAGGGTGGTAGACTGATACCAGGGAGGAGATGTAGGGTGGTGCTGAGCCATGGAGTGCTTTGTGGATGAGGGTAGTAGTTTTGTACTGGATTCTGGAGTGGATGGGTAGCCAGTGTAATGACTGGCACAGGGTAGAGGCATCGGTGTAACGGTTGGTGAGGAATATGATCCTGGCTGCAGCATTCAGGACAGATTGGAGCGGGGAGAGTTTTGCAAGAGGGAGACCGATTAGTAGAGAGTTACAATAGTCCAGACGAGAATGAATAAGTGAAACAGTCAGAGTTTTTGCAGAGTCGAAAGTAAGAAAAGGGCGAATTCTAGAAATGTTTTTGAGATGCAGGTAAGAAGAGCGAGCCAGTGATCGGATGTGGGGGGTGAATGAAAGGTCAGAATCAAGGATGACCCCAAGGCAGCGGGCATGTTGCTTTGGAGTAATGGTGGAACCGCACACGGAGATGGCAATGTCAGGCAAAGGTAGGTTAATAGAGGGAGAGAACACGAGGAGTTCAGTTTTTGACAGGTTCAGTTTCAGATAGAGGGAGGACATGATGTTAGAGACAGCGGTAAGACAATCACTGGTGTTGTCTAAAAAGGTCGGTGTGATATCGGGAGCAGAAGTGTATAATTGGGTGTCGTCAGCATAGAGATGGTACTGGAAACCAAATCTACTGATTGTTTGTCCAATAGGGGCAGTATACAACGAGAAGAGTAGGGGGCCTAGGACTGATCCTTGAGGAACCCCAACAGTAAGGGGAAGGTGAGAGGAGGAGGAACCAGCAAAACATACAGTGAAAAGATTCCAAGGAGGTATTGCGTATTTTTGATGGTAAGATATGGCAGAGTAATTATTCGTGGCTTTGCTGCGACGTTATATCTTTATATACATGCATCCCGCATGATCTGGCAATAAGAGCGATTCAATTTCATCTTGTAAAATTTAGTCATTACTCTGAGGATCTGATTGAATATGTGCTGATGGCAATACATTTTTTGCTAACTAGTAACTTTTTTTCATTTGATGGTCAATTCTTTGTACAGCAGGCTGGAGTGGCTATGGGTGCTAAATACTCTCCCTCCCTCGCTAATTTAGTTATGTCCTTCTGGGAGATGGAGGTTGTTTTTTCCGTGACCAATCCGTATCTGGAATATGTGGCGTGGTATGGCAGATACATTGATGATACACTCATTATATGGGAGGGTGATGTGTCTGCCATACCGCGCTTCATAGAGTATTTGAATCAGAATGATTACGATATTAGATTCACATACAGGACAAATAGCGAAAGTATATCATTCTTGGATCTGGAACTCACGGGGCATAAAGATCTAAACATCGTTACCAGAACATATCATAAGCCAGTAAGGGGTAACACAATACTGCATGCCAAAAGTAGCCACAGCAGGCACACAATCAAATCGATCCCGGTGGGTGAGTTCACCAGGATCAAACGGAATTGTAGTTTAGAAAGAGACCTTAAAGGTGAAATTGATCAAATAGCAAATAAATTGACATATCGGCAATACCCTCAATGGACAATTAACCGGGCCAAAAAAATAGTAGCAGGTAAGGAAGAATTAGTTACAGCACAAAAGCATAGTAACTTACAAATGGAACAAAAGCCATATATATGCCTTCAATATAGCCCGCAGTTTGCTAAAATTAAAGATATTATCAACAGGTATTTACCTATTTTATATGAAGATCCCCAGTTGTATGATATACTCAATTCTGGCATTAATGTGGTATCGAGAAGAGCCCCGACCATTGGCAATAAAATAGCCCCTAGTCTGTTTTGCTCTAAGAACAAATCCATAAAAACCTGGTTAAATTACCCAGGATTTTTTAAGTGTGGCACACGTAATTGCAGCACCTGTAAATTTGCCAGCATTGAAAAGACTTTTTATAATGCGGATGAGACAATTAAATTCGATATAAAGCAGTACATAAATTGCAATTCTTGTAATGTGGTATACAAAATGCAGTGCACGGAGTGCAGCCTATCATATGGGGGCTGTACGTCCAGGAAATTAAAAACACGCATTAGGGAACACCTGTATGACATAGGTAACATTCAAAATGACAACAGGAATATATCAGCAGCATCTAAACATTTTGTTATGCATCATGCACGTAGCACGGTCACGTTCCAGGTCCAGGGAATCGAACGGGTCAATACCCCTATCCGGGGTGGTGACATTAGACGTCGGCTTCTCACACGAGAAGCATATTGGATATTCCAATTGAATACCTGCGTCCCAACAGGATTAAATAAAAGACATGAAGTTATGTTACATTATTGCTGAATGTGATTTTAATTTTCTCTTTTTTTTCTTATGTTGTTATAAATGTTATAATGATTTTAGACAAAAGGACCTGTCAAATTGGGTGAGCCTCCTTATAAGTAGGAGAAGCTGCCTGATCCAGGTATGGCTCTGATAAAGATCACTTTGATCGAAACGCGTTGTCGTTTATCTCTGCTATCCCAGGCACTTACCGTTGGGAGTCTGTACACCATGGACATTTGGATTTTATATTTGGATTCAATAAATACATTGTTTTAAGGAGCTGGAACTCAATCCTTTGCTTTTCTGATGATCGGATCGTCCTCCTGCAGCGGAGTTCCGTGCACCTGCGGTGATTTACCGGTGAGCTGCCTACAAACCCCCTTCTTTTTGTTTACAGTATAATATGCCCCATATAATGCTCCATACAGTATAATATGCCCCATATAATGCTCCATACAGTATAATATGCCCCATATAATGCTCCATACAGTATAATATGCCCCATATAATGCTCCATACAGTATAATATGCCCCATATAATGCTCCATACAGTATAATATGCCCCATATAATGCTCCATACAGTATAATATGCCCCATATAATGCTCCATACAGTATAATATGCCCCATATAATGCTCCATACAGTATAATATGCCCCATATAATGCTCCATACAGTATAATATGCCCCATATAATGCTCCATACAGTATAATATGCCCCATATAATGCTCCATACAGTATAATATGCCCCATATAATGCTCCATACAGTATGTTATACTGTGATCACTACAGGACGGAGAATGAGGGCTGCACCTGATACCTGGGATCTGCCTGGAGCAAGTGATGGATCAACCATGTGACAAACTAAAAAGAAGCCTCTTCTGGACACAGGGATCAGAAGAGATCAAACGAGCCGTCATGACAGCCGTCTGCCCAATTAGAGGACAAAATAGCCTAAAGAGAGCACAATGGGGTCTCCGTATGTGGGGTCTCTGCACGTGGGGTCTCCGCACAAGTGGTCTCCGCACAAGAGGTCTCTGCACTTGGGGTCTATAATAAGTCCAGACGTGTGAGTGCAAATATCACTAGCGTCCACTACCATCACTGTACACGGACGATCCTCCTATGTGTATGGAGATCATAGCCAACGGCAAAACCAGGGAAGTGATGGCACAACCGTGCACCATGTCCTCTTAGCAATGTGCCGCTATCATCCATCAGAAAAACAGAAAAAATGCTACATAAAAAATTACTGGTGGACACAACTGTGAAGCACAGAATGGTGTCAACAGCAGAAAAGTCCTCCAGCTGCCATTGTGGAGCAGGATGGTCAATATGTAAGTGGCTGGAGGAGGCAGCGGGGCAGAGTGTTTCACCATACACTGTGGCTTCCTCAGGGGTCTGTGCATGCGCTGTATGTCAGGCTGCCTTCACTCCTCAGTGTCAGGTACCTGCGATAACAGTTTTCACACGTACCGGGGACACTGACACATGTAGACACAGTCAAGTGAATGGGTCTGCACATCTCACTGTGTTTCCATGGACCGTGTGTCCGTGGGCAAAACACGCTGACATGTCCATTTTTTCAACAGCAGCACTGGCTGTAAAATGACCTGCACACGTCTGAGACATGGATTATATCCCTGTGTCATCAGTGTAACACGTATCGGTGCCTGGGAATCAGTGGTAATGTCCGCGCTGTTCCCCGGTGCCAGATGCTGAACACGGCTCTCATTACTCTCCCCTGCTCTGCCGGCGATCAGCGCTAGCAGGGGAGAATGATGAGAGTTATATTCAACTGATAACAGTGAGAGCAGTCGGCGGCTGATGGGAGTATTCATCACCCACCGCCTGCACTAAAAATAAATAAAAAATCCTGCCTGGGTTCCCTTGTATTTTTGACAACCAGCTTTTCCTGAAGCAGACAGCTGCGGGCTGGTATTCTCAGGCTGGTAAGAGGCCACGGATATTGATCCCCTGCCCAAAAATAGCAGCACACAGCTGCCCAGAGAAGGCACATCTATTAGATGCACCAATTCTAGCGCTTTGCCTGCCTCTTCCCACTTGCCCTGTAGAGGTGACAAGTGGGGTTCATATTTGTGGGGTTGATGTCACCTTTATTAAAAAACAACAATATCCCTCACCTGTCCGTCGTTCTGTCCCACACCGTAATCCATGTCTGGGGGATAAAGTTCTCAACCTGGACGGTGCCAAGATGCGACCATCCAGGCTGAGAACCACTGGGGAATGAGCTGGTGTGAGCGTAGCCTCAGTGGCTGGGGGTGACATCATAGAGGTTACCTCCGGTCACTGAGGCTGTGTTCCCAGCTGGCCTGAACTACTGTGACCTTGGTGAGATCTCTGCTAGCACCGTGAGCGCTTAGTGACCGGCGGTGATGTCATAGAGGTTACCTCCAGTCACTGAGGCTGCTTTCCCAGCCGGCCTGAACTGCTGTGACCTCGGTGAGATCCTCGCTAGTACGGTGAGCGCTCAGTGGCCAGCGGTGACATCATTGAGGTTACCTCCGGTCACTGAGGCTGCGTTCCCAGCCGGCTTGAACTGCTGTGACCTCGGTGAGATCCTCGCTAGTACCGTGAGCGCTCAGTGGCCGGTGGTAACGTCATTGAGGTTACCTCCGGTCACTGAGGCAGCGTTCCCAGCCGGCCTGAACTGCTGTGACCTTGGTGAGATCCTCGCTAGCACCGTGAGCGTTCAGTGGCCGGCGGTGACGTCATTGAGGTTACCTCCGGTCACTGAGGCTGTGTTCCAAGCTGGCTTGAACTGCTGTGACGTTGGTGATATCTCCACTAGCACTATGAGCACTCAGTGGCCAGGGGTGACGTAATTGAGGTTACCTCCGGTCACTGAGGCTGCGTTCCCAGCTGGCCTGAACTGTGACCTCGGTGAGATCCTCGCCAGCACCGTGAGCGCTCAGTGGCCGGCGGTGACGTCATTGAGGTTACCTCCGGTCACTGAGGCTGTGTTCCCAGCTGGCTTGAACTGCTGTGACGTTGGTGATATCTCCACTAGCACTATGAGCACTCAGTGGCCAGGGGTGACGTAATTGAGGTTACCTCCGGTCACTGAGGCTGCGTTCCCAGCTGGCCTGAACTGTGACCTCGGTGAGATCCTCGCCAGCACCGTGAGCGCTCAGTGGCCGGCGGTGACGTCATTGAGGTTACCTCCGGTCACTGAGGCTGTGTTCCCAGCCGGCTTGAACTGCTGTGACCTCGGTGAGATCCTCGCTAGTACCGTGAGCGCTCAGTGGCCGGCGGTGACGTCATTGAGGTTACCTCCGGTCACTGAGGCTGTGTTCCCAGCCAGCCTGAACTACTGTTACCTCAGTGAGATCATCGCTAGCACCGTGATCGCTCAGTGGCCGGCGGTGACGTCATTGAGGTTACCTCCGGTCACTAAGGCTGCGTTCCCAGCCGGCCTGAACTGCTGTGACGTCGGTGAGATCCTCGCTAGCACCATGAGCGCTCAGTGGCTGGCGGTGACATAATTGAGGTTACCTCCGGTCACTGAGGCTGTGTTCCCAGCCGGCTTGAACTGCTGTGATGTCGGTGAGATCCTCGCTAGCACCGTGAGCGCTCAGTGGCCAGCGGTGACATTGAGGTTACCTCTGGTCACTGAGGCTGCGTTCCCAGCCGGCCTGAACTGCTGTGACCTCGGTGAGATCCTCGCTAGTACCGTGAGCGCTCAGTGGCCAGCGGTGACATCATTGAGGTTACCTCCGGTCACTGAGGCTGCGTTCCCAGCCGGCTTGAACTGTTGTGACCTCGGTGAGATCCTCGCTAGTACCGTGAGCGCTCAGTGGCCGGCGGTGACGTCATTGAGGTTACCTCTGGTCACTGAGGCTGCGTTCCCAGCCGGCTTGAAATGCTGTGACCTCGGTGAGATCCTCGCTAGTACCGTGAGCGCTCAGTGGCCGGCGGTGACGTCATTGAGGTTACCTCCGGTCACTGAGGCTGTGTTCCCAGCCAGCCTGAACTACTGTGACCTCGGTGAGATCATCGATAGCACCGTGATCGCTCAGTGGCCGGCGGTGACGTCATTGAGGTTACCTCCGGTCACTGAGGCTGCGTTCCCAGCCGGCCTGAACTGCTGTGACGTCGGTGAGATCCTCGCTAGCACCGTGAGCGCTCAGTGGCCGGCGGTGACATCATTGAGGTTACCTCCGGTCACTGAGGCTGTGTTCCCAGCCGGCTTGAACTGCTGTGATGTCGGTGAGATCCTCGCTAGCACCGTGAGCGCTCAGTGGCCAGCGGTGACATTGAGGTTACCTCTGGTCACTGAGGCTGCGTTCCCAGCCGGCCTGAACTGCTGTGACCTTGGTGAGATCCTCGCTAGCACCGTGAGCGCTCAGTGACCGGCGGTGATGTCATGGAGGTTACCTCCGGTCACTGAGGCTGTGTTCCCAGCCGGCTTGAACTGCTATGACGTCGGTGAGATCTCTGCTAGCACCGTGGGAAAAAGTCACTGAGTTCCCTCAGTTGGTCTCAATGTTTTCACCGCAGATCAGCCTCAGTGACCAGAGGTAACCTCGATGATGTCACCGCCGGTCACTGATGCTGCGCTCATGAGTAACATATAGTAACATAGTAACATAGTTAGTAAGGCCGAAAAAAGACATTTGTCCATCCAGTTCAGCCTATATTCCATCATAATAAATTCCCAGATCTACGTCCTTCTACAGAACCTAATTGTACGATACAATATTGTTCTGCTCCAGGAAGACATCCAGGCCTCTCTTGAACCCCTCGACTGAGTTCGCCATCACCACCTCCTCAGGCAAGCAATTCCAGATTCTCACTGCCCTAACAGTAAAGAATCCTCTTCTATGTTGGTGGAAAAACCTTCTCTCCTCCAGACGCAAAGAATGCCCCCTTGTGCCCGTCACCTTCCTTGGTATAAACAGATCCTCAGCGAGATATTTGTATTGTCCCCTTATATACTTATACATGGTTATTAGATCGCCCCTCAGTCGTCTTTTTTCTAGACTAAATAATCCTAATTTTGCTAATCTATCTGGGTATTGTAGTTCTCCCATCCCCTTTATTAATTTTGTTGCCCTCCTTTGTACTCTCTCTAGTTCCATTATATCCTTCCTGAGCACCGGTGCCCAAAACTGGACACAGTACTCCATGTGCGGTCTAACTAGGGATTTGTACAGAGGCAGTATAATGCTCTCATCATGTGTATCCAGACCTCTTTTAATGCACCCCATGATCCTGTTTGCCTTGGCAGCTGCTGCCTGGCACTGGCTGCTCCAGGTAAGTTTATCATTAACTAGGATCCCCAAGTCCTTCTCCCTGTCAGATTTACCCAGTGGTTTCCCGTTCAGTGTGTAATGGTGATATTGATTCCTTCTTCCCATGTGTATAACCTTACATTTATCATTGTTAAACCTCATCTGCCACCTTTCAGCCCAAGTTTCCAACTTATCCAGATCCATCTGTAGCAGAATACTATCTTCTCTTGTATTAACTGCTTTACATAGTTTTGTATCATCTGCAAATATTGATATTTTACTGTGTAAACCTTCTACCAGATCATTAATGAATATGTTGAAGAGAACAGGTCCCAATACTGACCCCTGCGGTACCCCACTGGTCACAGCGACCCAGTTAGAGACTATACCATTTATAACCACCCTCTGCTTTCTATCACTAAGCCAGTTACTAACCCATTTACACACATTTTCCCCCAGACCAAGCATTCTCATTTTGTGTACCAACCTCTTGTGCGGCACGGTATCAAACGCTTTGGAAAAATCGAGATATACCACGTCCAATGACTCACCGTGGTCCAGTCTATAGCTTACCTCTTCATAAAAACTGATTAGATTGGTTTGACAGGAGCGATTTCTCATAAACCCATGCTGATATGGAGTTAAACAGTTGATATGGAGTTAAATCAGAGTGATTTGGAAAACTGCTGCGTTTTAAGAAACTGCAGCTCTTCACTTCTCTCAATTTTTTTTTCACAGTAAGGGTATGTGTCCACGTTCAGGATTGCATCAGGATTTGGTCAGGATTTTCCATCAGTTTTTGTAAGCCAAAACCAGGAGTGGATGAAGTTGTGCATATGTTTCTATTATACTTTTCCGCTAATTGTTCCACTCCTGGTTTTGGCTTACAAAAACTGATGGAAAATCCTGACCAAATCCTGATGCAATCCTGAACGTGGACACATACCTTAACAGGTGAGTGTAGAAACGCAGGTATTAGGTTTTGCTGCATTTTGCGTGCAAAAACCTTAAGGAAGTTGCATCAGGCTTTTTTGGGGGACACTAAACTTTACCAGCATCAAAAAGAAACAGCAAAAAAGCAGCAAATCAGCAGCAAAACCTTTTTTTTTTTAAAGCTTTTGCAAGCATCATATTTACTGCCATGAGAGCAGGTTTTGCCTGTGGAAAAACCCCCCAGCAAGAACCCAATGTGTGAACACAGCCTTAGACGTAGGAGAGTGACCATGGTGGAAACGGCAACTCTAGACTTAGCGTGTGTACACTTAAAATGGCATTGCTGCACGTGTGCATAGAGACACTGCACCCGCGTCAGATCGACTAACGAGTGTCGCAGCTTGCGCATCCGCCCATGCAGATTCAGCGCATGCATATATCTACTGACAGTATGGTGCATGCGCACAGAGCATCCACTCATTGGCGCATACCGCGCGTGCGCTAACGTAGGACGAATAGGCAATGGGGCGTGCGCAAACCGAATATAACAAAATACATAGGATGCAGCATCATATCAATTAACGGCACATTTTCCAGAAAGGAAGAATAAGCATCAGATCTCAGACACGTGGCGCGGATCAGGACGTGATGGTGGTAAATCCAAAATGCACTGAAAGCGCGGGAGATAAGTGCAACATACGTGCAGAAGCTGAAAAATGCATAAACAAAGCATACGCCAAAAAAATGCATAACACAAACACAGCATACTCCAAAAATGCATAATATATAAACACAGCATATGCCAAAAATACATAATAAACACAGCATACGCCAAAAATGCATAATATATAAAAATACATAAACAGCATACGCCAAAAAATGCAATAAGCAGCTTATTGGATAGAAACTGACAAAGCAATGGAAATTGTGTCACAAAAGACGAATTCCGACTCCAGATCTGATCCTGCCTTCATATAAGATGTAACAGGGTCTAACAGAAGACGACACAGGGAAATATGGCAGGGAATGGATTCACAGTCCAGCAAATTGCACTTATGTACATATATCAGTACGGGTGAATTCATAGGCACAATATATCACATAGAGAATGCACGCACATGTATACAGGCAGATGGGCATCATCTACTGACGAGGGGAGCGCCCAAAACACTGTCTGCAAATGAAGATTCTGATTTGGCTTTTATCCTCAGTCACATTGCAAGACTCGTTAAAGGGTCGATAGTGACTTTTAGAATCGGAGCTTCCAAAAGGTGGCGCTATAGAGTCCAAGTAATCTTCCTCTCTGAAGAGGCAATTTACATACAGAATTTATATAACCATTCATAAAAAGGTGCACAAATAACTGCACTGCAGAGACCCTCCTCCATGTAACTGACAGCAGCTGCCACCAGGGGGAGCACGACCTCTAATGTGTGCAGCCAGCAACCAGAAAGTGATTTAACATTGCAATAGTGGTGCAAGGTTTCCCTCTGGTGTCAGCACTGAGAATTACCCAAACACATAAAAGTCTGTACATCTAGGACCAAAAATAGATCTACAGTCATGGCCGAAAGTATTGACACCCCTGAAATTCTGTCAGATAATACTCAGTTTCTTCCTGAAAATGATTGCAAACACAAATTATTTGGTATTATTATCTTCATTTAATTTGTCTTAAATGAAAAAAAAAAACACAAAAAGAATTGTCCTAAATCCAAATTGGATATAATTTCACACCAAACATAAAAAAGGTTGTGGACAAAAGTATTGGCACTGTTCTAAAAATCCTGTGCTGCTTCTGTAATTAGTGTAATTAACAGCACCTGTAACTTACCTGTGGCACCTAACAGGTGTTGGCAATAACTAAATCACACTTGCAGCCAGTTGACATGGATTAAAGTTGACTCAACCTCTGTCCTGTGTCCTTGTGTGACCACATTGAGCATGGAGAAAAGAAAGAAGACCAAAGAACTGTCTGAGGACTTGAGAAACCAAATTGTGAGGAAGCATGAGCAATCTCAAGGCTACAAGTCCATCTCCAAAGACCTGAATGTTCCTGTGTCTACCGTGCGCAGTGTCATCAAGAAGTGTAAAGCCCATGGCACTGTGGCTAACCTCCCCAGATGTGGACGGGAAAGAAAAATTGACAAGAGATTTCAACGCAAGATTGTGCGGATGTTGGATAAAGAACCTCGACTAACATCCAAACAAGTTCAAGCTGCCCTGCAGTCCGAGGGTACAACAGTGTCAACCCGTACTATCCGTCGGCATCTGAATGAAAAGTGACTGTATGGTAGGAGACCCAGGAAGACCCCACTTCTTACCCCGAGACATAAAAAAGCCGGGCTGGAGTTTGCCAAAACTTACCTGAAAAAGCCTAAAATGTTTTGGAAGAATGTTCTCTGGTCGGATGAGACAAAAGTAGAGCTTTTTGGGCAAAGGCATCAACATAGAGTTTACAGGAGAAAAAAAGAGGCATTCAAAGAAAAGAACACGGTCCCTACAGTCAAACATGGCGGAGGTTCCCTGATGTTTTGGGATTGCTTTGCTGCCTCTGGCACTGGACTGCTTGACCGTGTGCATGGCATTATGAAGTCTGAAGGCTACCAACAAATGTTTCAGTATAATGCAGAGCCCAGTGTGAGAAAGCTGGGTCTCCCTCAGAGGTCATGGGTCTTCCAGCAGGACAATGACCCAAAACACACTTCAAAAAGCACTAGAAAATGGTTTGAGAGAAAGCACTGGAGACTTCTAAGGTGGCCAGCAGTGAGTCCAGACCTGAATCCCATAGATCACCTGTGGAGAGATCTAAAAATGGCAGTTTGGAGAAGGCACCCTTCAAATATCAGGGACCTGGAGCAGTTTGCCAAAGAAGAATGGTCTAAAATTCCAGCAGAGCATTGTAAGAAACTCATTGATGGTTACCGGAAGCGGTTGGTCGCAGTTATTTTGGCTAAAGGTTGTGCAACCAAGTATTAGGCTGAGGGTGCCAATACTTTTGTCTGGCCCATTTTTGGAGTTTTGTGTGAAATGATCAATGTTTTGCTTTTTGCTTCATTCTCTTTAGATAATACCAAAGAATTTGTGTTTGCAATCATTTTCAGGAAGAAACTGAATATTATCTGACAGAACTGCAGGGGTGTCAATACTTTTGGCCATGACTGTATATATAAAAGTACTCCCCAAATTACAGTGTCTGTCCACCAGCAGAATAGTGAGTGCAGCTCTGGAGTATAATACGGGATGTAACTCAGGATCAGTAATGTAATGTATGTGCACAGTGACTGCACCAGCAGAATAGTGAGTGCAGCTCTGGAGTATAATACAGGATGTAACTCAGGATCAGTAATGTAATGTATGTACACAGTGACTGCACCAGCAGAATAGTGAGTACAGCTCTGGGGTATAATACAGGCTGTAACTCAGGATCAGTAATGTAATGTATGTACACAGTGACTGCACCAGCAGAATAGTGAGTGCAGCTCTGGAGTATAATACGGGATGTAACTCAGGATCAGTAATGTAATGTATGTACACAGTGACTGCACCAGCAGAATAGTGAGTGCAGCTCTGGAGTATAATACGGGATGTAACTCAGGATCAGTAATGTAATGTATCTACACAGTGACTGCACCAGCAGAATAGTGAGTGCAGCTCTGGGGTATAATACAGGCTGTAACTCAGGATCAGTAATGTAATGTATGTACACAGTGACTGCACCAGCAGAATAGTGAGTGCAGCTCTGGAGTATAATACGGGATGTAACTCAGGATCAGTAATGTAATGTATGTACACAGTGACTCCACCAGCAGAATAGTGAGTGCAGCTCTGGAGTATAATACGGGATGTAACTCAGGATCAGTAATGTAATGTATCTACACAGTGACTGCACCAGCAGAATAGTGAGTGCAGCTCTGGAGTATAATACGGGATGTAACTCAGGATCAGTAATGTAATGTATGTGCACAGTGACTGCACCAGCAGAATAGTGAGTGCAGCTCTGGAGTATAATACAGGATGTAACTCAGGATCAGTAATGTAATGTATGTACACAGTGACTGCACCAGCAGAATAGTGAGTACAGCTCTGGGGTATAATACAGGCTGTAACTCAGGATCAGTAATGTAATGTATGTACACAGTGACTGCACCAGCAGAATAGTGAGTGCAGCTCTGGAGTATAATACGGGATGTAACTCAGGATCAGTAATGTAATGTATGTACACAGTGACTGCACCAGCAGAATAGTGAGTGCAGCTCTGGAGTATAATACGGGATGTAACTCAGGATCAGTAATGTAATGTATCTACACAGTGACTGCACCAGCAGAATAGTGAGTGCAGCTCTGGGGTATAATACAGGCTGTAACTCAGGATCAGTAATGTAATGTATGTACACAGTGACTGCACCAGCAGAATAGTGAGTGCAGCTCTGGAGTATAATACGGGATGTAACTCAGGATCAGTAATGTAATGTATGTACACAGTGACTCCACCAGCAGAATAGTGAGTGCAGCTCTGGAGTATAATACGGGATGTAACTCAGGATCAGTAATGTAATGTATCTACACAGTGACTGCACCAGCAGAATAGTGAGTGCAGCTCTGGGGTATAATACAGGCTGTAACTCAGAATCAGTAATGTAATGTATGTACACAGTGACTGCACCAGCAGAATAGTGAGTGCAGCTCTGGAGTATAATACGGGATGTAACTCAGGATCAGTAATGTAATGTATGTACACAGTGACTGCACCAGCAGAATAGTGAGTGCAGCTCTGGAGTATAATACAGGCTGTAACTCAGGATCAGTAATGTAATGTATGTACACAGTGACTGCACCAGCAGAATAGTGAGTGCAGCTCTGGAGTATAATACGGGATGTAACTCAGGATCAGTAATGTAATGTATGTACACAGTGACTGCACCAGCAGAATAGTGAGTGCAGCTCTGGGGTATAATACAGGCTGTAACTCAGGATCAGTAATGTAATGTATGTACACAGTGACTGCACCAGCAGAATAGTGAGTGCAGCTCTGGAGTATAATACGGGATGTAACTCAGGATCAGTAATGTAATGTATGTACACAGTGACTGCACCAGCAGAATAGTGAGTGCAGCTCTGGGGTATAATACAGGCTGTAACTCAGGATCAGTAATGTAATGTATGTACACAGTGACTGCACCAGCAGAATAGTGAGTGCAGCTCTGGAGTATAATACGGGATGTAACTCAGGATCAGTAATGTAATGTATGTACACAGTGACTGCACCAGCAGAATAGTGAGTGCAGCTCTGGGGTATAATACAGGCTGTAACTCAGGATCAGTAATGTAATGTATGTACACAGTGACTGCACCAGCAGAATAGTGAGTGCAGCTCTGGAGTATAATACAGGATATAACTCAGGATCAGTAATGTATGTACACAGTGACTGCACCAGCAGAATAGTGAGTGCAGCTCTGGAGTATAATACAGGTTGTAACTCAGGATCAGTAATGTAATGTATGTACACAGCGACTGCACCAGCAGAATAGTGAGTGCAGCTCTGGAGTATAATACAGGTTGTAACTCAGGATCAGTAATGTAATGTATGTACACAGTGACTGCGCCAGCAGAATAATGAGTGCAGCTCTGGGGTATAATACAGGATGTAACTCAGGATCAGTAATGTAATGTATGTACACAGTGATTGCACCAGCAGAATAGTGAGTGCAGCTCTGGAGTATAATACAGGTTGTAACTCAGGATCAGTAATGTATGTACACAGTGACTGCACCAGCAGAATAGTGAGTGCAGCTCTGGGGTATAATACAGGATGTAACTCAGGATCAGTAATGTATGTACACAGTGACTGCACCAACAGAATAGTGAGTGCAGCTCTGGAGTATAATACAGGATGTAACTCAGGATCAGTAATGCAATGTATGTACACAGTGACTGCACCAGCAGAATAGTGAGTGCAGCTCTGGGGTATAATACAGGATGTAACTCAGGATCAGTAATGTATGTACACAGTGACTGCACCAGCAGAATAGTGAGTGCAGCTCTGGGGTATAATACAGGTTGTAACTCAGGATCAGTAATGTATGCACACAGTGACTGCACCAGCAGAATAGTGAGTGCAGCTCTGGGGTATAATACAGGATGTAGCTCAGGATCAGTAATGCAATGTATGTACACAGTGACTGCACCAGCAGAATAGTGAGTGCAGCTCTGGAGTATAATACAGGATGTAACTCAGGATCAGTAATGTAATGTATGTACACAGTGACTCCACCAGCAGAATAGTGAGTGCAGCTCTGGAGTATAATACAGGATGTAACTCAGGATCAGTAATGTAATGTATGTACACAGTGACTGCACCAGCAGAATAGTGAGTGCAGCTCTGGAGTATAATACAGGATGTAACTCAGGATCAGTAATGTAATGTATGTACACAGTGACTGCACCAGCAGAATAGTGAGTGCAGCTCTGGAGTATAATACAGGATGTAACTCAGGATCAGTAATGTAATGTATGTACACAGTGACTGCACCAGCAGAATAGTGAGTGCAGCTCTGGGGTATAGTACAGGCTGTAACTCAGGATCAGTAATGTAATGTATGTACACAGTGACTGCACCAGCAGAATAGTGAGTGCAGCTCTGGAGTATAATACAGGATATAACTCAGGATCAGTAATGTATGTACACAGTGACTGCACCAGCAGAATAGTGAGTGCAGCTCTGGAGTATAATACAGGTTGTAACTCAGGATCAGTAATGTAATGTATGTACACAGTGACTGCACCAGCAGAATAGTGAGTGCAGCTCTGGGGTATAATACAGGCTGTAACTCAGGATCAGTAATGTAATGTATGTACACAGTGACTGCACCAGCAGAATAGTGAGTGCAGCTCTGGAGTATAATACAGGATGTAACTCAGGATCAGTAATGTAATGTATGTACACAGTGACTGCACCAGCAGAATAGTGAGTGCAGCTCTGGGGTATAATACAGGATGTAACTCAGGATCAGTAATGTATGTACACAGTGACTGCACCAGCAGAATAGTGAGTGCAGCTCTGGAGTATAATACAGGTTGTAACTCAGGATCAGTAATGTAATGTATGTACACAGTGACTGCACCAGCAGAATAGTGAGTGCAGCTCTGGAGTATAATACAGGATATAACTCAGGATCAGTAATGTATGTACACAGTGACTGCACCAGCAGAATAGTGAGTGCAGCTCTGGAGTATAATACAGGTTGTAACTCAGGATCAGTAATGTAATGTATGTACACAGTGACTGCACCAGCAGAATAGTGAGTGCAGCTCTGGAGTATAATACAGGTTGTAACTCAGGATCAGTAATGTAATGTATGTACACAGTGACTGCACCAGCAGAATAGTGAGTGCAGCTCTGGAGTATAATACAGGTTGTAACTCAGGATCAGTAATGTATGTACACAGTGACTGCACCAGCAGAATAGTGAGTGCAGCTCTGGGGTATAATACAGGTTGTAACTCAGGATCAGTAATGTATGCACACAGTGACTGCACCAGCAGAATAGTGAGTGCAGCTCTGGGGTATAATACAGGATGTAGCTCAGGATCAGTAATGCAATGTATGTACACAGTGACTGCACCAGCAGAATAGTGAGTGCAGCTCTGGGGTATAATACAGGAGGTAACTCAGGATCAGTAATGTAATGTATGTACACAGTGACTGCACCAGCAGAATAGTGAGTGCAGCTCTGGGGTATAATACAGGATGTAGCTCAGAATCAGTAATGTAATGTATGTACACAGTGACTGCACCAGCAGAATAGTGAGTGCAGCTCTGGAGTATAATACAGGATGTAACACAGGATCAGTAATGTAATGTATGTACATAGTGACTGCACCAGCAGAATAGTGAGTGCAGCTCTGGAGTATAATACAGGATGTAACTCAGGATCAGTAATGTAGTGTATGTACACAGTGACTCCACCAGCAGAATAGTGAGTGCAGCTCTGGGGTATAATACGGGATGTAACTCAGGATCAGTAATGTAATGTATGTATACAGTGACTGCACCAGCAGAATAGTGAGTGCAGCTCTGGAGTATAATACAGGATGTAACTCAGGATCAGTAATGTAATGTATGTACACAGTGACTGCACCAGCAGAATAGTGAGTGCAGCTCTGGGGTATAATACAGGAGGTAACTCAGTCAGATTGTGATGCAATTTATTACAGGGAAATAAACTTTTCATTGTTAACCCACATTTTGTTTTTATCTAATTTTGGCAGTATAATTCTGGGTTAGAATTTGTTGATTTGTGATGAGCGACCGCGCTGGATATTTTCTTATTGCTCGTATATTATGTTCCAGTCTCTGCGGCTGCAGAATTTGTGGCTGTTAGACTGACACAACATGCGGGGATTCTGTAACAGCCACAAATCCTGCAGCCGCAGAGACTGGAACATAATATACGAGCACTAAGACGATATCCGGCTCGGTCGCTCATCACTATTCTTGATCTTTTCCTACATTTACATGATATAAAGCAGTAAACCACATTGTGTGCAAATCTGACTTTATTGTAACCCCCGTCCTCTTGTCTCCCCATCAGGGGCAGCTGTATGACCCCACAGCGGACGTGTAGTGTCGGTGCACAGCGTGGAGGGCCCTGGATGACAACGGGATGCTGCCCCTCCGGGCTCCGTCAGTTATCGGCCCATTAGCCGTCCTGATGATGCGGGCATGTTCTCCAGATGAGTACAATATATAGGGTTTGTTTATGTGACGATGGTGGATCTGGGTCCACAGCCAATCAGAATCCACCAAAGTGTCAGCAGCTGATGGATCCACACTAGGGCCCGACAGAGAGCAGGCAGACCGGTCAGGATCCTAGGAAAGTGACGTGTTGCTGGATTTAAAGCGGTCAGACTAGAACATATGACCCCCCCAGAATTCCTGGTGGTGTTTGTCACTGCAGCAGGATCCTCTCCCCACATTGCTATGGTCGGTAATTTAGGGGGTTGCCCTGTCTGCCGTGTTCATGGACCTGCTGCTCCCCCACCTCAGGTGTCCACATACATCCCATTGATAAGATAGTCCAGTTTGGTGTATCGATGCCGGTGCCGCACCTCCGACACTTTGCGGCTGACCAGTCCGATCACCACCATGAGAAACAACATCCCGAAAACCAGCGCTGCCACCAGTCCGCTCTTATCCCCGGGCAGCGGTAAGGTGCCCTCACAGCCGGCCACTTTCCCAGGCGCTTCCTCCAGACTGACAGCAGGTTCCTCCTGGGAGGGGAGACGACTTTCAGGTAGGACTCGCCCGGGCGTCTCGCCTTTGTCACTTGCGGACGGTTGGTCATTACTCTTGGTGCCGAGCTTTACGCCCGTCCAGGGCGACGTCCATGATGGACCCAGAGGGGGTCTGGTTTGGTAGGTAGTTGGGAATGTGGGCACCGCCGTGTGATCGCTGGCCGGCAGCTTGCTGCTCCTAACATTAGAAATGCCACTTACATTGTGGGCGGCCGCGGGGGGCACAATGTGGCTGGCATTGGTGCGGAGCACAGGATGAGGGGCGGCCGTACTGAGTCTGGCAGTAGTCCTCTTTGGCGTGGTGCTTGTCGCCTTGACGGCTGCGGTAGGACGATGTGTTTGAGGGGCTTCGGGCTTCTTGTCTTTGCCCACCTTTGCAGCCTTGGCCTTGAGGGGAAGTTTCTTCTTCTTCTCTTTGGGGACGGGGGTTGTCTGGATAGTGGGCACTCGGAGGTCATCGTCTTTAGACTTGGATTCCATCTTTTCCAGGTGTTGGTCGATTTTATCCGCCAGGTGGAGGAGCTGCGAGGTGATGATTTTGGAAGGGTCTCCCAGTTCTTTCTTAACCTCCTGCTCAGCTGATAACTGCGAGACAATAACACTGCTGGTTTTTCTGTTGAGGTCAGAAGGACTGGACTCCCCATCTCCCGAGCTGGATGTCTTCTCAGGAGAACCCTGCACCTTGCTGCGGTCCCCAGACTTCGGCCTCTGCTGCTCCTCTTTGCCAGGGTCAGGTTTCCCTGGCCGTGAAGTGTCTGTAATAATAAGAAAAATGCATTATAATCTCCAGGAAAAGAACAGAACTAGGGAACAAAAACCTGAGCCAGAACCAACATGGCTGCATGTCGTCATCCCATGGGGCAGACACCCAACGTTCCCGGATCGCGGATGTGAGGGCACGCGATGGTCCTAGAAGAATGGTGGTGACTCAGGGAAGAGACCCATTACCAAATCAGGGATGCAAAGTGCGGAGGTCGGGGGGCTGCAATGGCTTCCTGGAAGGTGCACGTGCTCAATGATCCAACCATCCCTGGCTCGCAACCTGTGGACGTCATTTTGGTCGGTGCCCGTCCTAATGATGGACGGCCGAGGTCACCAAGATGGTCGAAGTGGGTAAATGATCTGTGATCAAACCCAACAGGAACTGACCTGACCAGAAGCTGTAACTGAGGATCCCCGGACTAGACGACAAGGGGCAGGAGTTCAGCGTGGGGCAGTGGAAGATGTAACACTTCTGCATTCCGGGCGTTCTGGCGTCAAAGACGAGAAGATTACAGGCACGATCACCTGGACAAAAAACAGTCATCAGCCAACGGCGGTGACCAGACGGGAAGCGGCAGGAACGAGTCGGGCACCAGAGTCACTGCTCGGCCCTCGGCCTCTTACCTCCGGCGTCCAGTTGTCCGCAGCAGGCGGACAGACACTCCTCCACATTGTTGACCTTTAACGGGTCGGTAAAACGGGCGCCGTGAGCCACTGCCCGGCTTATGTCAATCACCATATCCGGCATGGCCCGAGGGACACATTTCTGGGAGCCGGAGACGGAATGTGCAAGAATCGAAAATAGGAGGACAGAACAGAGGAGGCCGAGCATGGAGAGACCCATGACCGCAAAACATGAGCGGAGAGGGCCTGAAGATACAAGGAGCTGTCACATCACCGCGAGCGACACAGGACCCTGAAAAGAACAGAAGAAGAGGAGTGAAACAAATTGTCCACAGTCCAAACCCCCGTACGGCCGGAGGAGGAGACCACACTACTTCTCCAGCATCTCACTGAGCTCCACCGCACATCACTCCACCAGCCACAGCGCAGGAGGAGGAGGAGGAGGAGGAGGAGGAGGAGGAGGAGGAAGAAGAAAGAGGAGGAGGAGACCACACTACTTCTCCAGCATCTCACTGAGCTCCACCGCACATCACTCCACCAGCCACAGCGCAGGAGGAGGAGGAGGAGGAGGAGGAGGAGGAGGAAGAAGAAAGAGGAGGAGGAGACCACACTACTTCTCCAGCATCTCACTGAGCTCCACCGCACATCACTCCACCAGCCACAGCGCAGGAGGAGGAGGAGGAAGAATAAAGAGGAGGAGGAAGAAGAAAGGAGGAGGAGGAAGAAGAAAGAGGAGGAGGAGACCACACTACTTCTCCAGCATCTCACTGAGCTCCACCGCACATCACTCCACCAGCCACAGCGCAGGAGGAGGAGGAGGAGGAGGAGGAGGAGGAGGAAGAATAAAGAGGAGGAGGAAGAAGAAAGAGGAGGAGGAGGAGGAAGAAGAAAGAGGAGGAGGAGGAGGAGGAGGAGGAAGAAGAAGAAAGAGGAGGAGGAGGAGGAAGAAAGAAGAAAGGAGGAGGAAGAAAGAGGAGGAGGAGGAAGAAGAAAGAGGAGGAGGAAGAAGAAAGGAGGAGGAGGAGGAAGAAGAAAGAGGAGGAGGAGACCACACTACTTCTCCAGCATCTCACTGAGCTCCACCGCACATCACTCCACCAGCCACAGCGCAGGAGGAGGAGGAGGAGGA